>NC_090387.1:20636249-20936269 GCF_036365525.1 Heterodontus francisci | reverse complement strand
CAGGCTGATTTGAAGGGTTGTTTTTATGCTGGCAGATTTAGGCCATGCCAATAAAATTAGGAATAAGCTAAATATGGAAACTCCCCATTCTACCCATTAAAGCTATTTAATTCACGTGCTCCCCTCACTGCCCATACACTCCCAGGTTGTTTGGTGCTGTAATTCAAAGTTAAAATGCAAAGTTAAAGTGTGTCCCCCACACCACCGTGTGCAACACTGCTTTCTTTTGTCCCTGCCTTAAACATCATCTTCCATAGAAAACTCCACACTTCTATGAGCTGAAAATTGACCTTACGTACGAAATTCCAGGGATATGAACCCTTGTACTACCTGGGTAAGCACTGAAAATAGTATGGGATTGTCACCCAGCTACTACTTCTTTTTGTCTTCCCTCTGGACCTCTGTGGTGTCCTGCACTGTGGATCTAAGTTTCTGAATTTTAGAAAAGGATGCCTGTAATTCTATAGAAGATACACTATAACTGCTTGTAACAGTAATATGATTTGTATTTCCAATTAGATTTGTTTTACTGATTGAGGCCATTCTCCTTGGTCTGGCCTTTTTCCTCCAGTGTTTCTGCCTCATCATGGAGGTAGGAGATGTCATCTCCTGTCAGCCAGGGTACTGAGACTGTCACTTCAGTTTGCTAGTATTGGCCAACCTTTAGTCAGTTTTACTCTCAACTGGATATTTGGAGTCGGCCAGTTTCCTGAACAGCATGCCATGAACTTTATTCTACATTCATACCCTTGGGAGTCAGTGCAGGAAAATTTTATACAGTAAAACATTGTTAAGGCAGAAAGCAACTGCACCTCTTTTAGAAAACAAGGGGGGATACCAAAAGATCAAATTATCCACTGGCATAGTTATTAAACCCAATAGCTTAGTGCATAATACATTAGACTATTATTTTAGCAAGACCTGAAAAGACTTGTACTAAATCTCGGCCCAGTCCATTAATCTGTTCATTCCTATGCCTGCAAAAGTGCTTCTTTATTAGAGAAAGATTATCTTTGGAACACTACCTCAATATAGATAGTGAAAAATAAAAGCCTGGGAGATATATTGCCGGTGTCACTCATTCCTATCATATTTAAAATAAAGAATGAAGGTTCAATTCTATGCAGATGTTACTGTAGTAGAGTTGCCAATCTGCTAGCAGTGTCCTGGAATCTCCAGAAATGAAAGGTTAATCTTCAGGATGCTGCTGCGAACAACACAGGAGAAAATTCATCGGGGCATTCAAACAAATTGTATATTATTTTATTTTCTTTGAACACTTATTTAATTTGTCATAAAGGTATTGGAGATGGGAAAAAAAAGACTTTTTGACTGATAGTTGTAGTGTTTTGAAAATTGCATTGTGCATTTTGTTCACTTGAGGCTACTATACACATATGCCAGCAGAGGGGCTGGAAAGTGAAAGCAAAAAGAAGAATTCATTGTTTTCAACTGCATGCAGTCTCATATCTTTCACTAAACTCGGCTAAATCTTACTTCAGTCCCGAGAACACAATGGTCAAGAATGTTGTCTAAGAATTTGCAATTGGCATGGGGAGATGTTGTGCCACAAGGGAAGACAGGTCAGCTGACCAGTGACAGGAGCGTGAGGACAAGGCGATTGGCAATGGGAGGTTCATGATGGACCGTGTTACTAGAGTTGGCAACCTTATATTTTAGTTGTGGTGAAAGTTGTAGCAGTAGGTAGCAGGGCAGTGCCAGGTGGGTGTGAGTTAGAGCTGCATCTGCAGATAGGTGGCACCTTGAATCTCCAGTCATAGCATAACATACAGTGAGGCACAAGAGAGACTGTGACCAAGAAACAGAGGAAGAAAATGGCATCCATACAGATGGACCTGACTATAGGCCATTGGAGCAGCCATTAGGCAGAGCTCATTATCTCATCATTTCTACAACCGGGGCCACTTCTGATCATGTCAGTGGTACACTTTATATATACATTATATTCTGTTTTTACATTTCCTGTGTTCCTTTGCTTATTGTTACAGGCAAGTTTGTAAAGGGATTAAATAAACTTCAAAAGTGTAAAAGAGAGCAAACAGCCTTGGAGTGGATTCAAAGTACAAATACTTGGCGGAAATTATAACTATCACCTGTCTATACAATTGAAAGGTTCAGAACTCTCTCTCGTTTTTCAAGTGTACCACAGAGACCTTTTAATTGTGTAGCAAATTGCGTTTAGCGATGACAATTTAATAGGCAGGTGCGCAATGATGTTCTGAAACAGGAAGAATGCTGTGGAAGACACTAATTGCACGTTTTTTACTGCTTTGCTCATGAGATTCTAGGTCTTGCCATTATTTCTGCGAAACTCATGATTTATTTTTCTCTGGAAAAAACATTCTTGATTTCAGTATCCTGTGTGATAGAAACTGTAATGAGTTGAGGAAAGAAGTGAAAGGCTTACTTTCCTGCCTGCCTTTCTTGGACGTGGAAACTCCCTGCACTGATTGAGTTGTTTGGCAGTATGATAAGCCAAGCTGTGGGCGCTCAGCCAAGTGACTTGAAACTCCTCAGGCTCAGATTTCCCTGGGACTGGGCCAGGCTTTCACCCCTGTGATCTTCTTTTGACCTGGCAGATGGCATTTCTGAAAGCATTTCACACAATAAAATTCCAGAGTGTCACCCACAGTCAGGTACTGTCTGCTTCACTTGTAACCCTTTCCTTGCTGATTTGAACATGTCAATTAAGGCATAGTTTTTTGAAAAATGTCTCTGAGACATTGGCCGGAATTTTACACCACCCCAGCGAGCTGGATGGTGGCGGGGTGGGGTGGGGGGGGTGGGGGTGGGTTCAGTGGCGTAAAATTGAGTAGGAAGCCATCCTGACCTGTTCCCTGCCTCCGTCCCACTTTATGTGGGCTGGGGGTTAGGGAGTGGGGGGTGGGTGGCGAGAAACGGGCCGCCCGCCCCAAGCCAATCAAGGCCCTTAAGTGGCCACTTAACGGCCACTTAAGGACCTTCGCTCGCCTCCATGGGGATTTTACCCGTGGCAAGAGGACGTCCGGGAGACGTGAAATGCCGCCCAGTGAAAGTTGGCGGCCTCTCAGCGCCCCTGGGCTGGGCCCTGACAAACGGGCACAGGGTGCCCTATTGAGGGCCACCCCCACTTCCCCAAGCACCCCCAGGACCCGAGACTCCCCTCTTGCCCCCCAAACGACCACTCTTGCCTCGCCAGGCCGCGACCGACCACCCTGGGGAGGAAAACCAAACTTACCTTCACTCCTAGCTCCATGTCCTCAGCTGGGCTGCAGTTCCAGCAGTGGCTACCACTCCCGGAGGATTGGCCAGCAGCTCAATGAGGCAGGACTTCCTCCCTCAAGCGGATGGAAGTCCTGCCTCGGAACAATTAAAGCCCGGGGACCCGTAAAATGCATGATGGACACCGCAGGCCAGGTGAAAGCGGGTTTGCCACCGACATTTATGCCACCCATCCGCCCAATGTGAAATCCAGCCCATTACCACAATCAGTCCTTCATTATTATTTACACCAATTATCATAAGTGGATTTCATTCACCTTTAATCTTTTTCTTCATTTCTTTGCTGAATTTGCATTTACTCCTTCTGATATTTAATGCACAAATATTCCCAGAGAATAAAAGCAAAATACTGCGGATGCTGGAAATCTGAAATAAAAACAGAAAGTACTGGAAATACTCAACAGGTCTGGCAGCATCTGTGGAGAGAGAAGCAGAGTTAATGTTTCAGGTTAGTGACCTTTCATCAGAACTGATTTATATTTTACAATTCACATATAATTCGGACACCTTCCTCCTTTCTGAATGTTAATTGAAAACTTCTCATGGGAAAAAATAATGAAAAGATAAATGTGCCTCTTTCCACCTTTTGAATTAATAGGAAAACAGCAAAAATATAACTGAGGTAAAATGTATGAGGGAAGGTTTTAACTCTTGGGCAGGAAGCCCCTGCAGGCTGCCCTTTGCTGTCAGTGGGAGGCCCGGATCATTTTGAGGATTGGGCCTTATTACCATGATGCCAGTAAAGTACACAATTCAGGCGAGTGTCCTGCTGCAGCTCGCCCACTCCAGGTCAACCTCCAGTGTAGGTAGGGAATATGGGATTACTGTAGGGTTAGCATAAATGGGTGGTTGTTGGTCGGCACAGACTCAGTAGGCCGAAGGGCCTGTTTCAGTGCTGTATCTCTAAATAAAAATAAATAAAATAAAAAACGCAATATCAGGCAAGCTGGAGACCAGCCTGGCTGTCAGGAAAGTAGGCCCGGAGGAAGGGATACGATTGCCGAGGGCAAGGGAAGCCCACCATATTCTTGTGGAGCCTAGAAGAGCACTCCTGCAATCTCTGGGTTGCAGAAAATTATTTTCACATACCTCTTTAGGGCCTCTTCCTCTTCACGCCCATCTCAACTCAAAATTTCATTGAGTACTTATGTACTTCTGAGCATCCTGATTTACTTACAGCAATGAGGCTTCCACCTGATGCAGTCAGGAGACCTCCCCAGTTAGTACAGAATGGGGTGGGAATGTGCCACTAACTTCACCTCAGCAATTTTTGCTCAGCGACTGCCCCATTTTTGTAGCGGGGGCTGATTTTTAATAAGCCCTGTGATCTTTTCTTGGTAATATTTAGACAAATCAATGGTACCTCTGGGACGTCACCAGCCTCAACTGATGTATAGATTGCCCTGCATAATTAGTGTTAGTATAGTCACACTGAATAATTTGCATTGGTACTATACCTTGAGGAATCATGTTCGAATGTTGATAAGTAGGTAAAGGGCAATTAATAAGGAAGATTCAAGTGTATGGGATGGAGCTGACAGTAAGATTAGATTACGTGGCTGGTGGAGAAAAATATTGGTGTAGACTTGATGCAACATAGGCCTGTTTCTATGCTGTAGCATTCCATATAGATTTACATATTTACATACATCCTGTATGTATAGGACCAATATATAAAGCTGAGTAATAACGCAAGAGCCTATTGTAAGTAAACATATTATCAAGAGTTGGTTAAATTTCAAATTAAGACAGAGAATGCCGTACCTGCAAAGGAGGTCAGTCAACATCTGAAAGAGGAAACAAATAAACTTCCTATTGTTTTCTACTAGGCAGTTTGCAGGTCATTTAACCCATTTATTCCATTCCTGTAATTAGTGTAGCTGTTGCCTGTCCGTATTCCCTTTTCTCTCAATTTTGATTCTAAATTGCCAGTTTATTTCTCCTTCTTCAGTTATAAAGTCAAAGAGAGATACAGCACTGAAACAGGCCCTTCGGTCCACCGAGTCTGTGCCAACCAACAACCACCCATTTATACTAATCCTACATTAATCCCATATTCCCTACCACATCCCCACCATTCTTCTACCACCTACCTACACTCGGGGCAATTTACAATGGCAAATTTACCTATTAACCTGCAAGTCTTTGGCTGTGGGAGGAAACCGGAGCAGCCGGCAGAAACCTGCACAGGGAGAACTTGCAAACTCCACACAGGCAGTACCCAGAACCGAACCCAGGTTGCTGGAGCTGTGAGGCTGCAGTGATGAAGGGTTACACAGCTGATAGATCTCTTACCTGTTTTCCTCTTTACACATGCTGATTGGCCAGCTATGTATTTCCAGTACTTTCTGCAGCCATTTCAAATTTCCAGCATGTGCATTTTTTTTTCTTTTTACTTAAAGATGGGTTAAGGTTTGCAGACAGAAGTCTGCACATTTTGAGGTGTTCTGATTTTACACTAGCCTTCCTGAGTTTTCATGTCATTGCTACAATTTGAGCCATTGTATGTCTAGCTACGCACCATGGTGGATCAGATGTATTTTAACCAGTCATTATGAGACCAACATGTAGGGGAGTTTATGATCCATAAGCTTCTGGGAAGTGTTGCATTAAACAAAATAGACACAGCTTTCTTCTCACAGAAAAATGATCATATTTTATTGCAGCAGTGACAGAGGTCATTTTAGCTTAAGAGTGCGAGTTAATGGATTGAATATTCTCAGTTACATTCGGGTTTCAGTAATTGCTTTTAATCTGTTAGGAAGTGGCACTATATTGATAACGAGGTGAAGAATTACAAATCTTCTCACTTGCAACACACAGGGAAAGTGTCTGCCCTTCGTACAGAGATAAGTTCAAACATGTTTATTTTCATAACTCCTATTAAAGCTCAGTTTATAATGAAGCACTGCCAAGCATTTGTGTCGTTTTACAGGAAAGGAGACACACTAGTTAAGTAGCTGTATTGATGACAAATACTTCTTCATGATTATCCTGGCAAGAATTAATAAGAAAAAATACATTATAATAATATAGGCAATTTATATGAAAATGGCCATCGGCATAAGATCTTTATCTGAAGGGATGAGGAAGTTAAAAAACAGGATGGCTATAATTGATTCTTTTTTTCCCCTGATGGGTGGAATGTCGATCAGACTTTCTGATGCTTCTGTCCACAGTGGACAGAAAATACAGTTCATTCAAATGATTTTGCACATGCTACTATATGTCAATCTAGCATTGATTGAAAGCAGGAAAGTTATCTTTGAACTCGATATACTGGGAGCAGCATTTGACATGAGTCATCAGGTGAACAGATTGAAAAGGGTTGCAGTGTCAGGAGAAGAAAACATGTCTGAAATGCTGTTAGCTCACTGTGAGTATTCAGCTTTTTGGCTCCCTCTGTCAGTCACTTTCAAACAACAACAAAAAAATAAACAAAGCATGAAAATAGTGTTTCATAAAAAACAGATATTGAGGGAGGAGAGATTTGGATATGTGTTTCTTTTCCTCTCCAATTTCTTATCTTTTCTCACTCCTCCCCTATTCTGCCCTTCATAATCTTGAGGACATCCAAACTCTGCTGCCTGTAACCTAACTCATACCAAGTCGGGTTCACCCATCACCCCCGTGCTCACTGACCTACATTTCCTGTGTTTTAAAATTCTCATCCTCGTATTGAAACCCCCATGGCCTCACCCCTCCCTATCTCTGACCTCTTCCAGCCCTACAACCATCTGAGAACTCTGTAGTCCTCCAATTTTGGCCTCTTGTGCATCCCTGACTTTCTTCATGCCACTACGTATCAACTGTACTTTCAGCTGTCTAAGCACTGGAGTTAACTCCCCCCACCACACAAACACCCCACCTCCCCCCATCCCACCTCCGTGCCCCCTGCCCGCTTCTCCGCCTCTCTCCTCCTGCAATACACTCCTTAAAACATTCTGTTTTGACTAAATTTTTGGTCACCTGTTCTAATAGCTCCTTCTTTCACTCAGTGTCAAATTTCTTCTCCAATTATGCTCCTGTGAAGCATCTTGGGACGTTTTCCTACATTAAAGATGCTATATAATGCAATTTTTTGTAGTTAGTTTCATGGATACTGTCAGCCCATCACGGATCTTAGCCAAGTGATCATTCTTCAGAAAGAGGATGCCAGTGACAGGGAAGGCATCACAGTGAACCCAATCCTGAACTCATTCCTACATGCACACACAATTTCCAGAAGGAGAGCACTTGGATTATGATCTGGACTAGAAATCCTCACTGATTTATCTACTCCCTAGCCAGGGGATTCTGAGAAAATTAATAGAGCTCCTGTACTACCCCAGTTGAGATCAACACATTCTGAGGAGCTAAAAATAGGTACAATTTGGCCTTGTTAGGCGAAGCTTCTATTCTACCCTTAACAAGGCCAACTGAGAAATCTTAGTGTATACAGGATCCTGTCTGGTTTCAAGACAATCTACACTACTCCAGAGTAACACTTCAGCATAGTACTGAAATTACTTCACAGTTGCATTGTTGGAGATGACATCTTTCAGATGAGACATCAAACTGAGGCCTCTTCTGCCTGATAGATATAAAAGGGAACATTTTTCTGGGTCGGTGCCCAAAAACACTGAACCATCTGGGATGTTGGAAAATCAGACGGGTCAGAGCACATGCCCGATTTTCCTCCATGGCGCATGTTTGGCGTGACCAATTCTGAAATTCAGGAGGTAAACTGGCTGATAGAAGTGTGACTGTGCATTGTGACATCTCTGTGTGTCAGTGAAGATTGATCATTGATCAACACAGAGGAGACATCATAATGCACATTCTTGATCCACCAATCATGCTAGGACCCAAGCCCCACATAAGAAAACGTACACAATTGTGTACATTGCACACATCAGCCAACTGCATTTTACAATACTAGACAGAATAGCCAAGGTGAGAGAGGACCAGTGTTTTGTATAATTAACATTTCCTGGGATTGGTGCTCTATTTCTTCACCATTTCACCCTAAGCTCCTATTTGCTACATTAAGCTGGCAGTTTAATGGTGTTTTCCTTCAACACCCCTCCCCAATCCCTCTACTGTGGCATTTTTCTGTCAACTATTCCCATTTATTTTGTACTCCCACTCTTTGGTTCCCTTCGCCAGCTTCATAACTTTGCATTTCCCTACATTAAATGACACCTCCCACTTTCTGGCCCAATTTCCTCAACCTGTCCAGATTCCTCTGCCACCAGTCTGCTTGTTCCCTATTGTATATGACCCCTATTATCAACAAACTTGGAGAGATTTATTACCATCCTGTGCTCAAAATTAGTCCTACACATTGAGAATAACAATGGCTTTAGAACCAATCCCCCCTCCCTCCATTCGCCACTTCTTTCCTTGCAGATACTTTTCCCTTAACAACTATTAACTACGTCTTCTGACTCTATCGATAAGTTATCCCCGACAAAAGCTTCCCTCCTATTCTATACATTTTTATTTTGTGAAGTGATTTCTTGTATTATTTTATCAAAATGTTTCTAAAGTCTAGGCATATTAGATCTACTGAGTTTCCATTGTCAATTCATTCTATTATGTCACCAAAGAATTCTGATAGGTTTCTCAAGCAAGGTTTGACACTAAAAAGCCACCTTGATAAATTTTTATCACCATATTTTTCTTTTGAGTCTGTTCTCTCTTATAGGACACTTTCTATTATTTTCACAACCACTTATACCATATACAAAAATTATCCTTCACCCATTTTTATAAATTGGTGCCAAACTTGCCTCTCACCAATCCTTTGCTATGTTTCTTAGCAATCAGATAAGAGATTTAGATTTATTATGTTCACTGTATTACATCGTCTTTATGTCAAGCTTCTCGAATGTCATTAAAGCTAGTTCCTTATTTCAAACAATGAAGCATCTTAAGAGATTAAAGCTTTCTAGTAAATCTTTAGTGTTGTCGGGAGATTAAAACCAGATGATTTAGCTGTAATATTGATATATTAGAAAGCACAATCTCTAACCACATAATTGGCATTCAAAAAGAAAAAGGGTCACTGAATAAACATGAAGGGTGATCATTTTGATTTATACCAAATTTTATGAATTGTGGCAGAGATGACTGGAGATCCATGTAATGAAATCTTGGGAGAGGCTAGACTGAGCTGATGAAAAAATGTGCCTGGAGTAAATGAAAGGCACTTGGATTTGACCAATTATCCCTTGTTGTATGATTTTTTTTAAACTCATGTAGTTTAAGACAAAGAACAATCTGAAGTTCAAGAGAACTAGAAGACTCCATGATGTAGTTGGTTAGAGTTGTGAAAAAAAACCCTGTGAGAAGCAGAATTGCTATGTTTAAACAGGAAAGTAGTCTTTGCATCTGTTGCCATTGGGATTTGGTCCGAACAGATGAAAATATAAATTTGAACTTTTATTAAGGTTATTAATTCTCAGCGAAGCATCATAGAAATTGTTACATTGATTGAGCATCATGATCTTAAAAGGCGAAGAATGCCTTCTGACTAGGAGTCTTACAGCACAGAAGGAGGCCATACAGCCTGCTGTGCCTATGTCCGCTCTTCACAAGTGCTATCCAATTAGTTCCACTCCCCCGATCTTTCCCCATAGCCCTGAATTTTTCTTTCCCTTTTCAAGTGTATATACAATTTCAATTAGTCGCTTTGTAGTGCAGAACTTGAGTATTGCTGAAAAAAAGAGACTTGCTGTCGAAATTTTTCGTCTTGCACTCATCAGGACAGACGCAAGAATGCCAAATTTCCAAGGGGAGCAACAATTTATATTGCATGAGAAACGGGTGCTGATTGGTCGGCAAGTTGACGCTGATTGATTGAGGCATTGCTATGGAGAATGCACCAGGGAACTATTATTCCCCATGCTTTTGTTTTATTCAAAAAAAGGCACAAAGCGACCTAAGGCTGCCACTTTCGGATCTGAAAAGTGCCCAGTCTACCTCAAATTACCCTGAAAGGGTACTATGTTACAATTCAGTAGCAACATGAGTGGTATTTTCCACTAACAGCTTGCTGCCGTCAAGCCAAAAAGACGTTCCGCCTACCACACAAATTAGTAATGTGATATATGAATTTCAGTGCCGGTGTGATGCCAGGTACATAGGCCGTATGTCTCAATGATTGGTGGTTCGTATCAAGCAGCACGTCCCTGTGGCTGTTTGCAATAGGCAGAGTACTGACCATAGGCAACCAGCCCGTACTTGCAAAGCTCAGAACGTAATGGCCAATGTTCGATGTAATTCTGCGATTAGACAGCACTTGCTGAACAATCCCGAGTGTGCTAAGAATTACACTAACAACCAATTTAAGATTATCAGTTGGGCTCATAATCTGACTCTCTTACGCTTGCTAGAAGCCACATATATTCATACACAGGGACCTGTCCTCTGCAGGCCAAAGGAAGATTTCCAGGCTTTGTGTCTTTTTTGAATTAAAAAAAAGTGTGAGGTCATTAGTTCCCCAGTGCATTCTTCATGGCAATACCTCGACCAATCAAAGTTGACCCGTCAACCAATCAGCACCGTTTTCTCATGCAGAATAAATTATTGCTCCCCTTGGAAATTTGATATTCTCGTATTTGTCCTGATGAGTGCGAGACGAAAAGCTTCGACAACATGTCTCTTTTTCAGCAATATCCAATTCCCTTTTGAAAGTTATAGTGTAATTTTAGAAGCACTGGTCATGCTACAAGGTCATGGCAATCAATAGGGATCGGTAGGATGCAAGCCCACTTTAAAAATCAAGCCAGATTGCAATGCTGGCAAAGACACTCATGAAAATAATTGCTTTTGCCCAATGAAATTCGAGAAGCGATTATGACACCAGATATCTGCTCATTTATCATCATGCCGAATGTTTGGATTCCACATATGAGGGGCACCAAAATCTGTTGCCAGCTCATAGATGGTTCCATGCAAATGAGATCAGAATAACCCTAGCATCATCCTGGCAGTGGCCCAACACTCATTTCAGCATAATATTTTTTTTACAAGCCCATGGCTGTCCAGCAGATACTGCACTAAGAACAAAGAACAAAGAACAAAGAAAATTACAGCACAGGAACAGGCCCTTCGGCCCTCCAAGCCTGCGCCGATCCAGATCCTCTATCTAAACATGTCACTACTTTCCAAGGCAGCGCTAAAGAGTTCTGGTAGAAGATTAGTAATTGAGACAATCTTTGCACCTTTTTCTCTCTCATTATTTTTCCGATTGCACTTAGATTGTTGGGATATTTGGGAAGGTTGTTGGAGGTCCTCCATATTTCAATCAACACCACATTAGCATACTGAGTTTTTCATTGGAACTTCTCTATCACTTGTGTTTTTTTGGAAGAAGATATGGACCAATTGAGGGATGCAAGGCTGGTTGGGCTGCACCAGAGGTGTCCCTGCACTCAAACACTGGTACCCTCTCAACTAAATCAACCAGCAGAAATACATATACCTCCAGCTGTGAAGGAGCCGTGCCTGTGGAAGCTTCAATTAACCATGACCGCCATTAGAATTGTGTTGCATGCTCCAAATTGACCTGCAGCCAAATTCCTCCACAGGCATGGCACTGTCAAGGTCACAACTGCCTTTAAACATTTATGTTTCAGATTCATTCCAAACTACCACTGGGGAACATCAGCAACATAAGTCAACAACTGTTCATAGAAGGTTTTATCATGCAAGTAATTTCATCTCCTTCCCCTTGGACAGCCAAAAGCAGCAACAGAGAGTTTTGAAGTTTTATTATGCCAGGAATCCCAAAGGCCCAGGGATTATAGATTGCACCTATGTGGCACCATCTGCTCCATGACACAATGCCACTTCTTACATGAAGAGGAAAGGATTCCATTTTCTAAATGTTCAACTATTATTCAACAAGCGGAACTAAATTATGCATATCAGTGTTCATTTCCCAGGATCATAATAGTTTGATGAATGCTGAACAACATCTCTATCCTAAAAGGCATCACCATAGAGCCTTGGAGGAGGAAGACTCCCAGGTGAAGCAAAAAGACCACCAGCAAAAACCAGGAGCAGAATTACGAGGCTGTGGTAGAGAACCTAACACTGACTGTGATAGTCATTCATTAAGCTTTCATATAGGACATCTTCTCTTAACTTAGAAATGAGCTCACCATGTGATCAGTCATAATTAAATCTTGCCTGTAACCTCTATAAATACGCTTTCATCTACATTCACAGAAATGTTTCACAAATTTGTTCAACGCACTTGGTGAAAAATGCTCCCAAACATTTGCACACTTTCCACACGTACAAAATTTTCAGTATGGCTGATGTTTTAATGTGAGTGCCTACTGTTTACTTCCACAGTGCTTTTCCTTAATGAAGGTGTGAGATGCACTAAATGTATTTTTAAATCTGGTCTTGTGCTTGATCTATCTGCTTTTCCAGCACTCAGTTGCTTTGTGTGCATAAGGACTTTTGCAATTTAGGGGCTGTCGGAATTCCTGTGATGCTTACCACCAAAGAGGGCCCCTTTCCCATCCACCACAACGATGTCAGTAGTCCTATTTCAGAAACAGGCCACTCACTTGGTCTCTTGCACTCCATTATAACCATTTCTTTTGTAAAGAAGCTTGCTGACTTCCAGATCTGCAAACCATCAAGACTGCCCCTATAAGCTGCTGCTGATCTTTAAATCCTGCAGCAGCATTTGACTTCCCACCTACTTCTCGGCAAGTTCCAAATCACAGGACCTCATTTACATTATGATAATGAGGCTGACCCTGGAAATACATATGAAGTCAGTATACTAAAGGCTAAGTTGATGCTTTTTCTGTCTGGCGGAGTTAGTGCTCAATTGGAAAATCTAAGCTATACTTCACTGATTTGACAGTGTTATTCAAAATGCTATTCTGTTCTGCAATGATCACTCATGTAGACCAGATATTCCTGTGGAAGTGATGGTAGGCATTGAATATTCTTGGCCATATGACACGCCTTCTTTCATTAACACCATAGCAACACTAGACACCAGGAACAAGCTCTGACTCCTTCAATGATTACAATCTTTCTTTCTGGAGTCTTCTAAATTTTTTTAAAAATTCTTCAGTTCCTTTTAGGTAGCCAACCATATAATGTATCCAAGGCCTGTTATGTTCACATTTTTTTCTTCCAATGTGTAACATCTTGCACTCATCTGTATTGTATATATTTGGACAGCTATGCCCACTTGGAAGATTTGACTAGCTCTCTGGCTCTTCATCAGATTCAAGTGCTCGCTCTAATTTGGTGCCATCTGTGAACCAGACCAACTTGCACTGAGTCACTGAAATTGTTTGCGTAGATTGGAAACAGCCCTGTCTCTAGCACTAATACCTGGGGCAATTCATGCTTTACAATTCTCCATTTCACTCCCCTAACTGGTGCCCGCTGTCGCTCTCTGCCAAATTTTATCCACCTCCAAGTTTTAGCTAGGGTACCCAATAGGTTAAGCTAGTTTACAGCCTTTCATGTGTTAACATTATAGAAGGTTTTATGAAAGTTTTGGTACGCTATATCATAGAGCTTTTCAACATTTCCTTGGGCCATCAATTTCTCAAGAACATCAGTGATTGCTTAAGCTGCATCTGGCCACTTTGGAAACTGCATTGCAATTTACCAGGTGACTGTCACATAAGTAGTCATTAAGTTAGTTTCCCAATGATTGATTCCATTTTTGACAAATAAGATAATGAAGTGCACTGCTTTCATCTCTGTGTTGGAGGTAACTGAGAGCATCAAGTCAAATTAAAATCCCTTCAAGGGTAATTATTATTGATGATCCAAAATATTTTTGGACCCCATTTGCACTCAAATCATGTTTTGAAATCTGACCTAAGAAGGAATCCACCATCCATTTTTTAAATACTCGGAGGTAGAATAAAATTGAAGAAATATTGGAGCCTCATCAATGTTTCTGTGGCAAAGTGACTGTGGAAAAAAGATCAACAGACAACTGTTTTGAACATTCACTAGGATAAAGCGACAAGTTTATCTTGAGTAGGGGTTATTCATGATTTTGCCCAAGCTCTCTGGAGAGGAAGAAACATTCGTTATTATTGTGAATTTATTTCAGAAATTGAAGCTATCAGAACAGATAGTCCACTCAGTTATATGCTGTACAATATGTCACCAATAAAATTATTTTTATATAGCAAGGTTTGTAAGAGACTCGTTGAACTTGGTGCTACAGGTTTAGGTATGTATATTGCCTGGATCACTGAGGTAGTGTTCAGTTGTAACCATTTCATTAATTGAAATTAGCTTGACACATCACAAAACAGGAAACCAATTGTGATTAGGACCAATTATCAGTACTAGTAAACAGTAAGGCAGAACTACAGAGAACGGTTGTCTGCCAATCAGTATTCTGTAACCTATGTACAGAAACTTAATGTTTGCTCCAGCCAATAATTTGACTGAGAGGGAGGTGAAGGTATGTCTGGTACTTTCAACTAAACTGTATGTGGCTATTTGCAAACTATATAGACCCATACTGCATAGAAATTTCAACTCCCAACTTCATCTCACAACAAATATAACATCCCAGTGAGAGTTTATTACTTAATCTGACAACTGAGTAACCTGAATAAAACCAGTGCTGAATAATACTATTATGCAGTATAGGTACATTATCAATGATAAACATAGCTGAAGTATGAAGCTTGTCCCATTATGAGATGTGAAGAGCCAAAGTTGTGAAAGGACATGGTTTAATGTAAAGTTGGACAAATAGGTCATACAAATCTTTAATAAATGTTACACAAAGTTAACTGGTAAAAATTAACAGCTGCTGTAATTAGGTGGCGTTTTGCAAACATTTAACAAAGAGCCTCATTCTCTTCCAGCTTTTTGCTGCCAAGAAGTAAAAAAATGACTTCAGTACTATAAATTGCTGAAAATGTTGGTTTCCCATTATTAAAGATACCATGTGGATTTTGGCTTTGAATGCTTTTAATGATGATGTGTCTTAGTCGCCTTTACTCGACTGAACGGAAAAGTTACAAAGTGCCAAACGTATCACAGAATGCTCATAAATTGACGTGAAATTAAGACCCTGAACTGAAAGGCAGGTATTAAGGGTATTTTTAGATTCTCCACAACTGAGGTCCTCGAGTTAATCCCCAGCTAACACACTGACGCAGGTATAGAACAGGATGCCCAGCTGGTGGGCAGGCCTTCAAGCCACAACTGGAGCACTTGCAAGAATGCTGCCTACTCACAAGTTTAGAGCTGAGGGTTTTAAGAAAGACAAAATCAAAGGGGTTTTTGTTTTTCCTTAAATTCAGGCACAGGCTTGGCCCAGCAGTTGGCCTGCTCCAACCTCACCAGGCCTACTACCAGATAATCACCCCTAGTTTTCACAGCTGAGGAAAGTAATCCACCTACTTTGACCCCTGCAATTCCTCTGCAACAACTTAAAGCTGTTTCTAACATCTGTACTTGGGAAACTTGGGATTTTTTTTTTTGCTTTTTTTAGCCATTGTTTGTGGGTGGCAGGCTGGATGAAAGCAACCCTTTCACGGACTGTAAATCAAAAAAAAATCTTCTCAAGCTAGGAAAAATGAAAAAAGATTGGCTTGTAAGCAATACTGATGTCAAGGGATATGATATTTGCTTATTCCTTGAAATTCAACAGTGTGTTTATGTAAAATGGTTTAATTACATGCAGACCTATCTATTTCTTGTGTGCATAGTGTTCTATTGAATTAGTTTGCATTTGGTATACATTGGCAATTAAAGGCTAGTTCCAGTAGTTAGGATTCATTTAAATTGAAAAGCTATACTTTTATTTGCCCAGCAAGAGCTTTTCAGTTTTAGTAAATGTCAGAACTAAGGATTGTAGTTTTCTTTTACAGCATAGATCCATTCATGGGCTATTCATATTGTACTGAAACACTTGCATCAATGATTTTCAACAAATACTGCAGCAAATATATTAAACTTTGCATCAGAATTGGAACATGGCAAATCAAAACATAATTTTTGTCCATTTTTGGTTGGTGAACTGTTACCAATGTAATAGAATTCTGTGTTTTCTTCTAAGGAAACGAATAGAGTTATATTTAGACTGAAATGATAAATTAGGTTACATGACATTAATTAGCACATAAGCAGCTTTGTTTTAAATGTTTTCCTCTGTTAGGTATTGCATGACAGAGAAGGGAAGAAAGGGCTGAGGTTGTGTAAAGCTTTAACAATTTGAAAGGACATAGTCCACATTTCAAGATGTTGTGTTCGTGTAGGTTAGTTTTTGAGAACTGTTACCTGTCTCCATTTTTAGTTGTTGGGTGTTAACCTTTGAGTGAGAAGATCACAGGTTCAAGTCCCACTCCTGAGAATTCAGCATAAAATCTAGGCTGAAACTTCAGTGCAATATTGAGAAAGTGCTGCACTGTCAGAGGTGCCGTCTTGCAGATGAGACATTAAAGCAGGGTGGATGCACAATATCCGATGGCTCAATGTTGAAGAACAGCAGGGGAGTACTCTCTGGCATCCTGGCCAAAATTTATCCTACACTAACATTACTAAATCAGATGTCCTGGATATCCTCTTATTGCTGTTTATTAAACCTTGCTGTGCACAAATTGATTGCGACATTTCCTACATTACAACAGTGACTACAAAAGTACTTCCCTAGATGTGGAATGCTTTAGGACGTCTTGAGAGCTATACAAACAAAAATATTTCTTTTCCTTTTTTCCTTTTTTTAAAAATCAAGATGTTGTCTTCTACAGGCAACAAAAATATTGCGGAAAATGGGCATGTGGTGCACTTAGTGCCCCGGTTACACTGCAAGTATCAGTTTGATACTAATACAGGCTCTATAACTGGCTACACTCAGATACACACTAAGCTCAGGCAAAACAGAGCACTGTGCACCCAGACTTAATCGTGTAGTGCTTTACTATCTGCCACCGGAGTGCCAGTGCTGTTTGTAAATAGTGGGGAGCAGACCATTCTGACACCTCTTTCCCAAGTCTGAGTTTCAAGGCACCTAAATAGGAGCTATTGGACTTTAAGAATAAAGTTCGAAAAAATTACTTTGGACCAACTGGTTGCATCTAGTGGGTATTAAGCCAAAACAATGTGACACTGGGCAGGATTTTATCCTGCTCTTGGCGATGGGAATGGGGGATGTTTGGGGCAAACAAAATGGCAAGGGGTGTCGTTCCTGACGTTGTCTGGGCCCCCTGCCATTTTATATGGGGCATTTTATCCGAAGACGACCTTCCTGCCCTAGGTCAATTGAGGCCCTTTAATGGCCACTTAAGGGCCTCTTCCCACCTCCACTCCAATTTTGTGGAGGACAGAGGGGCTCAACGGATCTGGCAGCCTCCCAGCGGGTCGGGGAGGTTCCCCCCTCTGAGGGAATCTGCGATCCCCGGAGGGCTCTCCTGGCAATGGCCTCCCCAGCTTTCCCTCCCCCCAGGAAGACCTCCCCCACCCTCACCAATACCACACTGATGCAGGGGTCTACCTGAATGGCTCCAGCAACCCTGACTCCATTCACCTGTCCCAGGGTCTCCGACATCCTTGGTACTGCAAGGCATCCTGCAGTACCGGCAGTGACCACCACTCCTGGCGGTGCTGCTGGTACTGCAGAACTGTCGGCCCTCTGATTGGCTGGCAGCTCTGGAGGCAGAAGCTTATCCCTTAAAGGGAAAACATCCCCTGTGGTGGGCAGTTAATTGGCTGCCTGCTATGAAATTACAACAGGGGGTCCAACGCAGAGCCAAGGCAAAATCTCTCCCCGCCTTCCAGCCCACTGCCGGGACCCCCGTGGCCAGAATAAAATCCTGGCCACTACTTCCAAGAGATGTTCCACAATGTACTATAATATAGATTGCATTCAGATGGGTGAGCTCTCACTACAGTTGTGCTACACTTTACACATCAGTGTCACATAAAATACCGCACTGTATCATTGCAGAAATTGCAGTATAACTAGCCTATTAAGTAAGGTCAACTGTTGGTGGGACCTGGAAATAGAAAAAATCCATTATTTGTTTTACATAAATGTATTGCATTAAAGAAAGAACTTGCATTTACATAGTATCGTTCACAACTGCAGGACGTCCCAAAGTGCTTTATGGCCAATGAAGTACTTCTGAATTATAATCACTGTTGTGATGTAGGAAACACGGTAGACAATTTCTGCACAGCAAGGTCTCACAAGCAGCAATATGATAATGACAGATAATCTGTTTTGAGTGGTGTTAGTTGAGAAATAAATATTGACCAGGAGACTGGAGATAGCTCCCTTCTCTTCTTTGAAATCATGCCATGGGTTCTTTTATACCTAACTGAGAAGGCAGACAGATCCTGGGTTGAATGTCTCATCCAAAAGGCAGCACCTCCGACAGTGCAGCACTCCCTCAGGACTGCACTGGAGTGTGAGCCTAAATTTTATGCTCAATTGGGATTTGAACTCAAAACATTCAGGCTCAAAGGAAAGTGTGCTACCAAGAGTCACATTTACATTGATATTTTAAGCGATGCTTAAAATTTTGACCAGATTTATATGATGGTGTTTTAAACTATATCAGCCTGGTAGAAAGTGGGCAGGAGGACTGTTAAAATCAGCCAAATTATTTGCCCGTCCTGGAGCAGACAGGCTTGTATTTAGTGTTAAAATTGGTAGGGCTTCCAGGCCCCGGCTTTGCCTAGTTCATTGTTTACTATCAGGCTCCCCAGCACCCCACCCACCCTTCTTGTTTATATAGACCCAGATTTTGCAGTCAGTGGTGAAATGACAGCGCTCACCTCTGACCTCAAAGAGGTAGCAATTTTGTGGCACGGCTTTCACTTTTCTTGACCTTAATTTCATTCCAGTGTCAGCTCTTGGGGATCTCTGACATCTTGCATTAATGAGGGCGGGAAAAATGTACCCAACTTGGCCCTCATCCTGATGACCACCTTCGTGTGCAGCTGCATCAAGCTGTGTGTAGACCTCCAGTATGCAAACTCCAAGTGTCACTACGTGCTGAGGTTCTATCTGTCCCCGGTGTTGCGAAGGATGGGCCTGGTCACATTGCCGCGGAACACTCCAGGCAGTTGGGCCGGGCCGTACCACCTATCCTTCGTGGAGCAGTTTCTGCGGGAAAACACCTTTGACCACCGGTCCATCAGGCAGTGGTCTGCACGGAATGTCCTCAAGGCCCTACGGGAAAAGGAGACAGTGGATCCTGTCGGATGGTTCCCCGAGCAGACCGTCAAAGTCATTTGGCGGAATGCCTCATCACCAGAACTTTCAAACAAGCACCAAGACGTAGCTTGGCTGGTGGTGAGAAGGGCCCTCCCCGTCAGATCCTTCATGCACACCCGAAGTCTCGCCCCCTGCGCACAATGCCCCCGCGATGGCTGTGGTGGGGAAGAGATGGTTGCCCACCTCCTCCTGGAATGTGTCTTTGCAAAGCAGGTGTGGAAAGAGATGCAGTGGTTTTTGTCGAGGTTCATCCCAAGCAGCTCTGTAACACAGGAGTCTATGCTCCACGGGCTGTTCCCAGGGACGCACACCGAGACAAACATCAACTGCTGCTGGAGGACTATCAATTCGGTGAAAGATGCCCTTTGGTCTGCCCGAAACCTGCTGGTCTTCCAGCGCAAAGAGTTGTCCACGACCGAATGTTGCAGACTGGCACATTCCAAGGTCCAGGACTACATGCTGAGGGACGCACTAAAGCTTGGGGCAGCCGCAGCAAAGGCTCAATGGGGAAAGACCACAGTGTAAGGTCCCCCCACCAAGCTGAACTGAGGGGCTGGATCCATGGGAAACCCCTCAAACTGTATCGGAGAAATTTTGTGCGCTGTAAATGTAAAAATGTATATGGCATGACAATGAAATGGAAGGGTTGTGAGGCAACTCATGATTGTATAGAAGGTAACTGATCACCTTTGCACTGTTTGTATTTTTTGACTTGATGCTGTTTTAAACTCTTTGGGAATGTAATTTTTACAGATTTTTATGAATAAAGTATGTTTTGGAAATAAAAAAAAATCTTGCATTAGTGATGTAATCAAGCAGACTAAGCAGCCAATCAGATTGAAGCAAACCAGGAAGTAAAAAGCACCGATTATCCGTCACTTTTTAATTGTTTTACAGAGTGAAATAAAAATTGTGGCATATGGCATTAAAGTAGAAACTGAAATATCATAAACAAACTTTTAAAAAAACAGTTTTCTTATTTTAAAAATCTATGGAAATTTTATCACAATGGAGAAATTAGGCATTTCACAAATATAAAATTGTTTTTCGAAGAGATTGTTCAGCAGTAATTATGAAACCCAGTTACAACTCATTCAGCAAGGCACAACTTTCTCAAGGGTTTTTACAGCGAGATTCATAGTTTAAAAAGTGCAAGTTCATGTCAAATCGTTATTTTTAAGACTTCCATCTGGGGGACTTCAACAGCACAATCTGTGGAGGAGCAGGGAATCTCTGACAGAGTCTTCTGATTCTCCACAATTAACTGCATACGTGAGGATGTCCGAAGTTGCTGTCAAGTTTCAGAGAAGTAATGATGGCGAAGGCTGACAGTTGCACCATCATTACAACTGGAAAATCTGGGATATAGAGCCCTTGGCACCGGTTCCAGCAAAAAAGAGGCTGAGATTCTTTTATCTGATTGCTGGCCATCCCACTGCAGGGGAGGCTAAAGATCTATTAGTGGGGCCTGATAGAATATTCCTCCTCCTCCTGGTCCCACAAGGAAACTTAAAAAAAAACCTTTCAATCCTGGCTGGACCTGATCCCCACCATATTGGCTGCCTGGCCAGAAGTCAGGAGTTGAAAGTTAGCAGTAGGAACCCATGGTCATGTTTCCCGGCAGTTAGTGGAAGGAGGGGTGTGCATGAGATCGGGGATTGGGGCTCCAACAAGATCGGAGGTTGGGGCTGGGAGGGTGGGGGTGGGGAACTCAAGGCTGGGGAAGTCCAACGATTGATTGAGGACCTGGGAAGAGCACTCTTGCTCCTCCTGTCTCACAAGGAATGCCAAAAGAAACAAATCTTTAATAATAGTGGCTTCCATCTGCTGCCTTTAAGCCAATGGTATGGGACTCTCCCTGATTTTCTGTAATTCTATGTTGCGGCACTGATAAAGTCATTATGCTGCGACGTTTGTATGTTAACTAAGCTCCTGCCTGCCTTTTGTGGGAGCCTAGTCAATGGCCTGATTTATGCATGAAAAACAGCCAGAAATGTGGCATGTTGGAGCTGGGAGGTAGAACTTCTGGATTTTTACCCCCCACTCACCATTCCTGCTGGGGTTAAAATTTGGGCCCAAAATACATGCATCGAATACTGTCCCCCAGTTAAAATCAGGACAGAGAGTCCACCTGTTAGTCCTTACATGTATCAATAAACCTTCTTCTTCTTCTTTGGGCCTCCTTATCTCGAGAGACAATGGATACGCGCCTGGAGGTGGTCAGTGGTTTGTGAAGCAGCGCCTGGAGTGGCTATAAAGGCCAATTCTGGAGTGACAGGCTCTTCCACAGGTGCTGCAGAGAAATTTGTTTGTTGGGGCTGTTGCACAGTTGGCTCTCCCCTTGCGCCTCTGTCTTTTTTCCTGCCAACTACTAAGTCTCTTCGACTCGCCACAATTTAGCCCTGTCTTTATGGCTGCCCGCCAGCTCTGGCGAATGCTGGCAACTGACTCCCACGACTTGTGATCAATGTCACACGATTTCATGTCACGTTTGCAGACGTCTTTATAACGGAGACATGGACAAACCAGTACCATTAAAAAGGCTAGCAGAAAATAATCCCATTAAAATTTAGCTGTAATAATTCAGGACAACCTCCTTAACCAACTGAAAGTGGGCCCTTTCCTAAAGACTCTTTTTCAGAGAAGCAAGGCGGCAGAAAATGATCGTGAATGAAGTCATCTCTTTTTGCAATTGTTCCATTAAATTTATTTGTCTCTCAGTTTTCTCAATGTAAAGAGATATATCTGAGCTGAAAAAGCCAATGTTTACAATTGACAGCCATAGAGGGGATTGCCATTTTGTAGCTAACAAACATCGCCCAGGCATTTAGAATCAAAGAACACTTGCATTTCTGATGAGCATTAAGTGCAATGATCGGAGATATGTGTGTTTGAATGTACAGGAAGCCAGGTGGGGAATTAGAAATGGTTATCCTTGACAATACTGACAATGAATTTTCTGCTTACTTTCAAATAATAACAGGAAGAATAAAATTATTAAGGCCCCTGAAGGTCCTTTTGAAAATCCAGCAGAAGAAACTTCTTAGCGTCCATCAAGGGAAAATATAAATGATCAGAGATAGGTTCTGTAGTTGCGTGCAAGACTGCAGTTGTAACAATATGATGGAATATTTGGAAGTATCAACATACCTGTTCCTCCTGGCTGCACAACAGATAAGTTAAAGCTTAACTGTTTGCTGGCAGCTTTCACCGATCCCTTTAAGGTGCCCTGATTAGGCTGCTGAGGAATGCAAAAACCTAAGCATGCCTATTTCAGGGGAATCTTTAGGAGGGGTCCTTAAATAGGCTTCTCATTAGCATATGCAGGGGACTTTAACACCCACTTTAAAGGGCAGCTGGGGATGCATGACTATCACCTGAACACAGAAGATATTAGGTGTATTTAGGGCGGCCTGCGAAGTTGAACTTTTGTGGCCCCATTTTACACCCAAGAAAGAAATGAAAGAAGGTCCACTCCCCTCCAAGAAAAAACAAGCAATGGTTGTATATGTGCATGTATGTACTAAGCTTCCCAGTTTACCTGCACTGCACAGATATATGTAAGAGAAGGTGTTGATGAGATTTATTCCTATCCTGATCAGAGCAACGTGAGTGAGGGTGCTAACAACACTAACAATAATTAGTGATAAAAATCACACTTCATGCAACTGAAATGTTCAAAATTTCTACCTGGTTGATGCAGCAATAGAGGTTTGTTAGAGGGTGTTTGTCATTATTCTACTGTGTATAATCAATACCTCATGCAGGGGGTCAGTATCCAACTGTTTGCAATATGTAGAAGTCCAAACAATTTCCCTGGTCAGGATGCTTAATTTACAGGCCAAATAGTTGACAGTCTGTTGTCAAGCATGTCCTCCCACAATAGTAAATGCCTTTGGCATGCTCGAGAGACAAGATCAATCTCTCGCCTTTGTCCAGCGGGTCAAGGATGTGAACCCTATAGTTGTAATTGAAGCGTGGGAAATTTGTTCTCGGGAAACTAAGTTCCTTCTGATATGGTGGGTACGTTGTACTAAACGCCTTCATTAATGAGGCTTTGCTGAGTTGACAGCCCAGGTATTGGAAACTGACTTACCAGACCTGACATGTATGAATGAATAGACTTTCAAAAGGAAAAAAGTCAAACCAGTTAGTCCTGCTTTAATTTTGCTAGGCAGAAAATTGTAACAGTTTAGTCTGCAAGAGATTGTTCTGGGGAGGGAACCTTTCAATGTATCATTTGACAAGCTGTCAACAACTGCCCCCAACTGCAGTTTCTATTCTTACTTGCTGCAGCTATAGGGTGACGTTCCTCCTTATTTTTCCAGTAGTGATATTTCCTCCAGTGTCCTGGAAACTATAATTGGAATGGAAAAGCAAAATACTGATAATCTGAAATAAAAATAGAAAGGGCTGGAAATGCTCAGCAGGTCAGGCAGCATCGGTGGAGAGGGAAACAGAGTTAGTTGGATCGATGACTTTTCATCGGAACCATTGGAATGGAATTTATTTCACCTCTCCGATTATGGCAGGAGTATCCTGGTGCCTACCTGGGACATCTGTTGTTGATCTCACCAAAGTTTGTAGAATCCAGAGAAAGTCCCTTCATTTTGACAGAAATGATAGGCCTCTGAGGCCACTAATGCTGCCTCCCAGCTACCAATCCAGCTGACATGGCCGCCAATCACCAACCCTCCACCCCCACCCCGCCTCCAGATACCAATCCCCCTCACTCTCCCGGACACAGATGGTGCCCCTACTGGTCGCTTCAGTACTTCATTTACCTGAGGCCCACAGCTAGTGTCACAACAGCTCAATCTTCAGCCATGCTTTGATGGCTGGCCTGCCCCTTAATTTCCACTGTCCACTCCTTCATAGAAGTGAGGCCCAGGGCCAAATATTGGCAGCTTCCCAGTCTTCAACGTTCACACGCTGGGAGCATACTCTACAATCCCCCATGTGCCTCAAAGTGGGCATGCCTGAATTTCTGGGCCCAGCACTTTATAATATCATGGATCAAAGTGAGTTGATCAAGTGTAATTTTTGTCTTGATATATAACAAAGTAGCTGCTGAGCTCTTCTGAAAATATTTTTGCTGAAGCTACAACATCCTTAGATTTATTAGATTAGTCAGTCCTTGGCTTTGTTTCTGTTTTTATCGCAGATGACCATATTATTCACACCACAAGGATCATCTGACTGACAAAGGCAAAGACAGCATTAACTCATGAGTGGATTTTCATGCAGGCCCTCACTTGCCAAGCATGAGGAATATTAATTTCACCATATGGACATTAAATTTCAAACTGTTGTTGAAGTGAAGAAAGGACTTGCTTTAAAAAATTGCCAGATCTTGGCTGGAAATACATTTGCACATTAACAGATAGTGTTTGAAAGGACAAAGCAGCCATTCGTTGACACATTTAACCCACAATGAACTTTTGATCACCAGATGTTGAAGGTGGGGGGAGCACACATTCCAGGTTGACTGCTAAGATGACCAAATACACAAACGGACATGGTCAAACCAGCTAGTCACATGACTAACCTGCTGGGCAACCTGAGGTTCTTGAATTTGTACAAACAGTTTGGGCAGAAAACAGAATGCTCCTGGACTGAGAAGATCTCTGCTGGTTGGCTCGCCACAGCCTCTCCTGTCTGCCTGCTCCCATCTCTTTCTCACAAGCCTCTAAATGTACTGAAGACACATGAACCCCAACTGCAGCGAACAAGGTTTATGAAGAATACTGGGCCCCAAAGAAAAGCAAGATCTACCTACAATCAAGGACTCTACTGTGAACTCGAAGAACCATAACAAAAACTCTTCAGATATTGCCTCAAACTTTCCCACTTTATTTTTCTTCTCTTTTCTGTCTCTATTTGCTTGTTTGTATCACGTATGCATGATAGCGTGGGCGCATCATATATCCGTAGGCATTAACCAAATTAGAGTTTAAGGGCTGGATTTTACGCTGCCCCAGCGGGTCGGATGGTGGTGTGGAGGCGGATGGGGGCGGCGTAAAATTGAGCGGCAAGCTCCTGGAGGCCTTCCTGCCCCACTGCCGCCTCCAGCCAACTTTACGGCGGTTGGGCGAGGGGGTAGGGGTGGGGAGGAGGCCCGCCCACCCGAGGCCAATCAAGGCCCTTAAGTGGGCACTTAACGGCCACTTGAGGGCTGTCACCGATCTCCACAGGTATCTTACCCGTGGCAAGCAGACGTGCTAGGGATATGAAAGGCCACCCAGTGATAGCTGCCAGCCTTTCCATGCACCGGGGGGGTGGGGGGGGGTGGGGGTGGGGGTGCCATGGCAGTTGGGCACAGGGTGCCAATTGAGGGCCGCCCCCACCTCCCAACCTATCCCCAGGACCCAAGATGCCCCTCTTTCCCCCAAACAACCACCCTTGCCTCACCAGGGCATGCCCGATTTCCTCAGCGAGGCATCGACAACCTACCTTGGATCCCGACTCCATGGCATCCTCCTCGGTCGGCTGGGCTGCAGTCCCAGCAGTGGCCACTGCTCCCAGTGGCGCTGCTGGGACCAGGAGCTGCTGGCCCGCTGATTGGCCAGCTGCTCACTGAGGCGGGACCTCCTTCCTCAACTGGTGGAAGTCCCGCCTTGGGATAATTAAAGTCCGGGGACCCGTAGAATGTGGGTCAGATCCCCGGGCTAGGCGGAAGCAGGTTCACCACCGACTTTTATGTTGGTGGAAAAGTCCTGTCCACCTATGGTAAAATCCAGTCGTAAGTTTAAGTTTAATAAATTTCAACTTTTCTTCTTTAACTCTAAGAAAGCCTGTTTGTGCTGATTTCTTTGCCTTATAATTGGAAAGCTGTGAACAAGGATTCACCGAGGGGGAACTAAAAACAGTGTGTTTAAAAATTAAACCCTGTTACGGTAAGACCAGGTTGAAAGCTGAAAGGGAACCCTCGACCTCTTTCTCATCTGGTCATAACAGGATACTTATTGGTTTCAGCAGCTTTACCAGTTCCTTCAGAAGGCTCCTTCTGTTGGGTCAATAGTGATTAACATTATTGCTTACTGCAATTCCATGTAAGACAAGTTTCTGATTCACCAGATATCCCAAGATAAATGGAACTCTATTTTATTTGCACATCTTTAAGAAAATGATATTGAGGACCCATCGGCTCGCTTATGATTAAGCCAAATCGCTCCGCATTGTATATGATTGCGTTGTACCGAAATATGGGAGTAAGAGTATTTGTACAAACAAATTTTAGATGTGCCCATATTAAATACATTGTTAACACTGTCTTACTGCATGGCCTTCACCTTTTTGAAAACATTTGCATTCAAAATTGTGCTGGATTTGAGAAGTGTTTTTTTTTGCTCAAATTTCTGCTCAAACTCATCTAGATATAAAACCTGTCATGAACCAGTACAATTGGGCCGCATTTTAGAATGTATTTTTTAAGTTGCTTTAAAAAAAACTATTCCTTGATATATTTAAGAGTGGTAATTTGGTACAGTTTGATGAATACAGCTGCAAATGGTTCATGACAAAAATTAAGCATTTTTAATCAGTGTTTCATCCATCACCTGTGAGTAACCCAATTTTAAATCATTGTAAATAACTATACTGAGCCTTTGGCTACTTATATTGGTATGTGGTAGTCAGTTTATTAGTAAATTAAGAAATAATTATATACAAAATCCTTTAAAATGTGCGTATTAGTATCCTTACACTCTTAAAAAACCAGCTTAATTTTAAGAACCTGCTCAAATGCCGGTAAATGGGCACAGTTATGGGAAACTTGCAGTGATGCCCCTTGATGTCCTCGTCCTCAAAAAAAACATTATTTTCTCATCCTGACCATTTCCCTCATCTCCACTCCCTTAAGTCCAAGGGATACAGACTTAGAGTCATAGAGTTATACAGCACAGAAACAGGACCTTCAGCCTATTGTGTCTGTGCTGGCCATCAAGCACCTATCTATTCTAATCCCATTTTCCAGCACTTGGCCCATAGCCTTGTATGCTATGGCATTTCAAGTGCCCATCTAAATACTTCTTAAATGTTGTGAGGATTCCTGCCTCTACCACCCCTTCAGGCAGTGTGTTCCAGATACCAACCACCCTCTGGGTGAAAACATTTTTCCTCAAATCCCCTCTAAACCTCCTGTCCCTTGCCTTAAATCTATGCCCACTGGTTATTGACCCCTCCGCTAAGGGAAAAGTTTCTTCCTATCTATCCTATCAATGCCCCTCATAATTTTGTATACCTCAATCAGGTCCCCCCTCAGCCTTCTCTGCTCTAAGGAAAATAAACCTAGCCTATCCAGTCTCTCTTCATAGCTGAAATGCTCCAGCCCAGACAACATCCTGGTGAATCTCCTCTGCACCCTCTCCAGTGCAATCACATCCTTCCTATAGTGTGGTGACCAGAGCTGTACGCAGTACTCCAGCTGTGGCCTAACTAGTGTTTTATACAGCTCCATCATAACCTCCCTGCTCTTATATTCTATGCCTTGGCTAATAAAGGCAAGTATCCCATATGCCTTCCTAACCATCTTATCTACCTGTGCTGCTGTCTTTAGTGAACTATGGACAAGTACACCAAGGTCCCTCTGACCCTCTGTACTTCCTATGGTCCTACCATCCACTGTATATTCCCTTGTCTTGTTAGTCCTCCCAAAATGCATCACCTCACACGTCTCAGGATTAAATTCCATTTGCCACTGCTCCGCCCATCTTACCAGCCTATTTATATCGTCTTGTAATCTAAGGCTTTCCTCCTGACTATTTACGACACCACCAATTTTCGTGTCATCTGCGAACTTACTGATCATGCCTCCTATATACACATCTAAATCATTAAGGTACACTACAAACAGCAAGGGTCCCAGCACCGATCCCTGCGGTACACCACTGGTCACAGGCTTCCATTCGCAAAAGCAACCCTCGACCATTACCCTCTGCCTCCTGTCACTAAGCCAATTTTGGATCCAATTTGCCAAATTGCCCTGAATCCCATGGGCTCTTACCTTCTTGACTAATCTTCCATGCAGGACCTTATCAAAAGCCTTACTGAAGTCCATGTAGACTACATCAACTGCTTTACCCTCATCTACACACCCAGTCACCTCCTCAAAAGATTCAGTCAAGTTTGTTAGACATGATCTCCCCCGACAAAGCCATGCTGACAATCCTTGATTAAAACTTGCCTCTCCCAGGATATGCTGAAAGGATATCCTGGACAACTGGTTTAGCCATACACCACCAGATCTGGCTGGACCACATAAAACAATATTCGGTCCTGCTGTCCTCTGCTAAAATTGCTCACTATTCCAGGATCATCGTGACTGAAAAAATAACACCTGGCTTCTTTTCTCTACTGCAAACTGTGTTCTTAAACCTCTCTTCCCTGTCCCTTCTACCCTCACCTCCAACAACAAGTGCGAAGAGCTCACAGACTTCTTTGTCACTAGGATTGAGACCATCTGATCAGCTGCCTCTGCAGCATCCCTCCCTTCCACTAGCCCACCAGGCCCAACTTCCTATAATGCTTCCCCCTGCTCTAGCCCTGAACTCACATCTTTTTCTAGTTTTTCTTCTATCTCCCTTCATGCCCTCTCTGAGCTCATCTTGTCCATGAGATCCACCTACTGCTCCCTGGATCCTATTCCCACTAAACTGCTGATCACCCAGCTTCTCTCGTCCGCATGTTAGCTGATATTGCAAACTGTTCTCTCACTTCAGGTGTTGTCCCACTCTCCTTTAAATCTGCCATCATCACACATCTCAAAAAACAAACCGTTCACTCCACCATCCTTACAAATTACTATTCCATCTTCAACCTCCCTTTCCTCTCCAAAGTCCTTGAAATTTGTTGTTGTCTCCCATCTTTTCTGGCACTTCATGTTTGAATTCCTCCAATCAGGTTTCTGCCCCTGCCACAATATTGAAACAGATCTTATCAAATGACATCCTATGTGACTGTGACAAAGGTAAACTTTCCTTCCTCATCCTTCATGACCTGCTGCAACCCTTTGACTTGGTTGGCCACACCTTCCTCCTCCAACGCCTCTCCACCGTCATCAAGCTGGGTGGACTGCTCTTAGCTGGTTCCATTCTTATCTATCTAATCATAGCCAGAGTATCACTTGCAATGGCTTCTCTTTCTGGTGTCCCCCAAGGATCTATCTTTGGCCCCCTCCTATTTCTCAGCTACATGCTGCCCCTCAGTGACATCATCAGAAAGTACAGCATTAATTTTCACACATATGCTAACCACACCCAGCTCTAGCTCACCACCTCTCTCGATTCCTCCACTGTTGCTAAATAATCAGACTGCCTAACCAACATCCAGTACTGGATGAGCAGAAATTTCCTCTAATTAAATATTAGAAAGATTGAAGCCATTGTTCTTGGTCCCTGCTCCAAACTCCGTTCCCTAGCTACTGACTCCATCCCTCTCCCTGGCAACAGTCTGAGATTAAACCAGTCTGTTCACAACCTTGGTATCACATTTGACCCGAAGATGAGCTTCCGACCTCATTTTTGCCCCATCACTAAGACTGCCTATTTCCATCTCCATAACATCGCCCAACTTTGCCCCGTTTCAGCTAATCTGCTGCTGAAACCCTCATTAATGCCTTTGTTACCTCTAGACTTGACTATTCCAACATACTCCTGGATGGTCTCGCATATTCTACCCTCCGTAAACTTGAGGTCATCCAAAACTCTGCTGCCTGGAGCTTAACTCACACCAAGTCCCATTCAACTATAACCCCTGTGCTCGCTGACCTACATTGGCTCCTGGTTAAGCCAAGTCTTGATTTGAAAATTCTCATCCTGTTTTTAAATCCTGATTTTGGGTGAATTGCCCAAAGAAAATGCAAACAAACATAAACTCCAGGCCTATCGGTAAAATTATATCCCGTGAGTTCAAACTAGGACCCCTATATCTACGAGAGAATCTTTCTTCTGTGCGTTACCAGATCTATGAACATTTTTCCATTTGTTAGCTTTTTAGCACATTATCTATATGATTCTGTGATTCTATGATATAGGAATGAATCATCATTTCTGCATCAGACACACTGTTCTTTGATAACTGCCATTTTAGAGGTTGTATGAAGGGTGACCTCGATAAACGTTAATATTTATTGCGGGTGTTCAGGAGTGCGCCAATACTTGCAGAGCTCTACAATGCAGCAATGTTTGACAACCATTAATCCTTCCTTCTCAGACAGTGAGGAGGTAATTTTAACTTTGGGTGAGAATGTAAAATGTGCAATATCAGACAGTCTGCCTGTTATACATCTCTTCTGACTTACATTTCCTTTGCCAGCAACAGAAAGGAAAATCAATAGAGGTGCATTACAGGTGGCTCCTCCAATATCACCCATTTTACACTTTCGCCCAACATTAAAATTAGCTGCAGAGAAATCATAAATGGAGGAATACTGACTACTTTGTAATTTTGAAAACATTTAGCAGTTTTGAGCACAATCAGACTAATTGTAAAGGTGTGGCATAATAGGTCCTGATATACATGTGTCGCTTTTCCTTGATTCATATATCAATTGCAAAATTATCAATTTCTGTCATGAATGGCATGTTTCTACTTTTATAGATTACTAATTACTGGGATTATCTAAAATTTGGAAAAAGAAAAGTATATCTGGGGTGTCCCTGAAAAGTCCCAATCAGAGGCCAGACAGACCTGAAGCTGACCTTAATTTTCCATGCCCTCCTGCAGACACCATCGAGTGGGTAGACATGCACCATTTAAATGGCCCCAGTCAGAATATCAAGGTGATCCCAGGTTGTGATAAGTGCAGGGCAATTCTGGTGCCCTGCTTCTGTTTTGTTCTGATTCTATATTCTAGTTGAAACGATGCACTGTATTAATCTTTTGAACTTTCTGTTCTCAGTAAAAGAATATGGCGAATTTCATGAGTCGGTCTGTCAAATCTATTAGCTATAACTTGCATTGAATGTTTCTGTGCACACTTTGGAATGTATTCTCAATTTGACTGGATGTAAATGAAAGGCAAAATAAGGAGCCAGTTTTCACCAGCACAATGATTACCCATCTTAGCCATCGGGTGTGGTGGGAGCATTGACATCCCTCAGTTTTTGGTATGGTCTTGGCTCCCATGTCTTCCTTCACTATTTAATTAAAGAGGTGCATGTCAACAAATCATTACCAAATCATCCTTATTAAGCCCACAAACTTCCAGGAGTTACAATGAATGACTAACCTGAAGCTTCTCTATTAATATGGGGTACCAAAATGGAATTTGTCTTGATTTAACTGATATTTACATTATTCAAAGTGCATAAAGAGCTCTCTGTTTATTACTGGAATAGCATGAAACTTGTTTCTACACTATAGAACTTTTTTTTCCTGGTTTTAACTTCTAACATCAAGATATCGATGTTAAGGTAGTAATTACTCTGCTTGTGGAATTGTGACCGTGATTAACTGTCTTTCCTCATCTTCTTCTACCTCTATGTCAACTACCTTTGACACCATCAGTCACTGCGTTGTTCCCCAACATCTCTCCAGCTCCAAGGTAATTCTCTTTGCTGCTCCTGCACAGACCTATTGCAACAAAAACATTATAATTTCTTCAATAACCTTTCCTCCTCTGCCTAAATAGTGAACTGCAGTCTGCCCGGGGCTTCATTTTATGGTTCCTCCTTTTCATATTTATACCTTTTTTCATTGATATTAATCGAAAGCATAGGATTAGCTTCCAGATGCACAGTCACCACACCCAACTCTACTTCTCTCACCTCTTCAACCAGAGTTTGTTGCTATATTTTCCAACTGCTCAACCAGCATTAAGTTCCAGATGAGTCAAATTTCCTCTAGCTTAATGTGGGAGATACCAAAGCCATCCTCTGGCTACTAACAATGCCTACATGCCCTTGAGCTTAATCCACCAACACCACCCACCCCTCCACCTCTGATCGCTACCGCAAGGGATGTGAAACTCTGGTACACTGCTCAATCTTGAATTGAGCTTCTGCCTTCACATCCATGCTGTTACCAAGACCAGTTCCTTCCACTTTGTCGCTGTTGCCTACTTTGCAGTGGTGTGCTAAATGATTGCTCTTTGTGCTAAAACATTCAGGTTTTGTGACTTTGATGTAGCTGATAAATATTTATTTAGATGTCGGAATTCCTTCCTTAGATAATCATTGTTTTTGTATGGTGTGTTTTGCTAAATATCATCCACAATGTTTCTTACCACCAGTATTACTGAGCCATATATATTGAAAAGGTTCTTGGTTAATCTCTGATTAATGCTTAGTTTCAGAGAATTACATAGAATTTACAGCATAGAAACAAGCCATTTGGCCTGATTGGTCCATGCAATGTTTAGGTTCCATCCGAGCCTCCTCCCACTGCTTTTCATCTAACCTATCAGTATATCCTCTATTCCTTTCACCCTCATGTACCTAGCTAGCTTCCCCTTAAATGCATCTTTGCTATTCATCTCAGCTACTCCATGTGGTAACTAGTTCCACATTCTAACCACTCTCTGGGTAGAGAAGTTTCTCCTGAATTCCCTACTGGACTTATTAGTGATTATCTTATATTTATGGCCCTAATTTTGGACTCCCCTGTATATGGAAGCATCTCTACATCTACCCTACAAATCCCTTCATAATATTAAACACCCCACCCAGGTCACCCCTCAGCCTTCTCTTTTCTGATCTCCATCAGGGTCACAGTCAGGACGTTGCAATTGGCCTCGATGTCTTTGTACTGGGAAAAAGAAAATTTGTCAGGATTCTCATTTTTGATTTGCTACAACAACAAACCCTGGTTAGAAGTAGATAGTGGATGACAGCAGGGTTGAGCTCAGTTGTGGTGTCCCTGTGATTGAATATCGTCTGCTAGGACTTTCTGTTCAAACTCACAGATGAATATTGGACAGTTGGGTGAAGTAGAAAAAGGAATACAGACCTGTAAAATTATAAACAAGGAAACAGTCAACACCTTGAGGAAAGGACAGAGCATTGGTAAGAAAAAGCACAAAACACAATCACAGAATCATAGAATTGTCACAGCACAGAATGAGGCCATTTGGCCCATAGTGTCTGCACCAGCTCTCTGAATGAGCAATTCACCTAATGCCTTTCCCCGCCTTCTTCCTGTAACCCTGCACATTCTTCCTTTTCAGATAACAGCATAATTCCCTTTTCAGTGCCTCAATTGAACCTGCTTCCACCACACACTCAGGCAGTGCATTCCAGACCTTAACCACTCACAGTGTGAAAAAGTTTGCTTCTTTTACCAATTACTTTAAATTTCTGCCCTCTCGTTCTCGATCCTTTCATGAGTGGGAACAGTTTCTCCCTATTTACTCTCTTCTCCCAGGAAAACAGTCCCAACTTTTCCAATCTATCTTCATAACTGAAGTTCCTCATCCCTGGAACCATTCTCGTGAATGTTTTCTGCACTCTCTCCAATGCCTTCACATCTTTCCTCAAGTGCGGTGCCCAGACCTGGACGCAATACTCCAGCTGAGGCCAAACTAGTGTTTTATATAAGTTCAACATAACTTCCTTCCTCTTGCACTCTATGTCCCTATCAATAAAGCCCAGGATACTGTATGCTTTATTAACTGCGCTCTCAACCTGTCTTGCCACCTTCAATGACTTATGCACATATACACCCAGGTCTCTCTGCTCCTGCACCCCCTTTAGAATTGTACCCTTTATTTTATGTTGTCTCTCCATCTTGTTCCTAACAAAATGAATCACTTCACATTTCTCCACATTGAACTTCATTTGCCACTAGTCCGCCCATTTCACCAACTTGTCAATGTCCTCTTGAAGTTCTACACTATCCTCCTTACAGTTCACAATGCTTCCAAGTTTCATATCATCCGCAAATTTATAAATGGTGCCCTGTGCACCAAGGTCTAGGTCATTAATATATATCAGGATGAGCAAGGGTCCCAACACTGATCCCTGGGGAGCTCCACTACAAACCATCTTCCAGCCCAAAAAACATCCATTAACCACTACTCTCTGTTTCCTGTTACTCAGCTAATTTCATATCTATGTTCGTACTATCCCTTTTATTCCATGAGCTATAACTTTATAAGTCTGTTGTGCAGCACTGTATCAAATGCCTTTTGGAGTCCATGTACACCACATCAACAACATTGCCCTCACCAACTCTCTGTTACCCCTTCAAAAAAACTCCAGTAAGTCAATTAAACATGACTTTCCCTTAACAAATTTCCTCATTAACTCACATTTATCCATGTGACTATTAATTTTGTCCTGCATTATTGTTTCTAAAAGTTTCCCCACCACTGAAGTTAAATTGACTGGCTTGTAGTTGCTGGGCTGATCTTTACATCCTTTTTGAACAAGGGCTTAACAGTCCATCACAAAGCATGTAGTTATCCATATTTTTAAAAAGCAATTAATGAGTTTTAACAAGTTTCAGCAGACAAGTTGATAACACCCAAGCCTAAAAATAACTGTGTGATATTTGTGTATGACTGTTATGGCATTCATTTGGCAACTATTTTAACTGAGTGTTAACCTGTTTATTTTAACACCTCCATTAAAATATCAGACAAATAAGTAATGGCTTATGACCATATTAAGTAGATGTACTATCGCAGTAAATGTAGTTAATATCACAGAAGGCAGCCTGGGCTCCTAATCCTAAAAGTATCCATTCCTTGTTTTCAGGAGGAAGTGAGTTCACAAGTGAATCATTTGTTCAAACCAAGCTCTCAGCTAATTGTAACTAATTCAGAAACCTTAATTATTCTCTTCAGCTGGAACAGCATGATAAAGTCAAGCACATTATTATCACATCATTCTAAATTTGCCGCACAGACGTTTAATATTAAGATGCCAAAAAATCTTAATTATTGTGCCTGTAAATAGACTTTCAATTTCAACACTTGGATTTGACCCAAAAATACAAATTTTATATGTGCCTTATGAAAGTTAAGCTCAGTCTTTTGGGACTACTGAGCATAGATTGGACAGTTTCATGACAGGAAGTAATATAGGATAAAAAGGTTGGATTTTATTTCAAAGACTGCGAATATGAATTTGTAAATAAGAATCGAGGAGGCAAAAGCCCACAAATTGTGTCATGTATCTCAAATCATAACAAATACTGTTTCCTTTTAAAAGACTGAGCAAGTATTTTAAACTGTTGAATCCTGAAGTTCAATCTGGTGGCTTCTTGGTTAAATTTCACCACATTCTCAAAGCATTTGATGATAATATCAGTCTCTCAGCTTAGTTTATTTTATGTTGGGAAGAAAGAGCTGGCCTGCAAACCCGTAGTGTATGCTCAGTCTATCAAGGGTCTGATAAGCATAATGAATTAGTCAGTTTGTCTGGGTCTCGGTTCCTCCTCCTTGCCACAAAAGCTTCCTGTAAGCAAAAAAAGTGTAATGTGCACAGAAAAGTCCAGTTCTTCGGGAACATTTTCTGGTGTTGGCCTACAACTTGGGCTCAGCAGGAAGCAAAAGAGCAGTGATTTATCTCATGCCCAGCCAAGCTATGTCTACAATTCCTTGTTGTTTGAGCAGCCACACAAGGAGTTTTTCATTGCAGTAAAGTCTTGCTTAAATCTGAAAATGTCCACAGTTGTTTTCTAACCACATGTCATCAGTCTCCTTCCCTGACTTGTATCTTTCTTCTAAGACATACTCATACAATGTCGATATAAACATATTATAAATTTTAAAGATATGTTTGATGTAGCTTACATGACAAAACTTGAACTTAAAATCCTTTTGCTGGATAATTTTAAAAAGAAAAATTATAATATGCTTCTGAAAATAATTAGACAATTTTTGCTGTAATAACCAAAGTATTAATGGGAAGGGGTGCCTGATTCATTTGCTTGCTCACTGGAATATGCTGTGGATTCTTTATATCAGCCCTTTGGAGTTTCCTTCCTATTGAAGAAACCTTCTTCTTTGTATCACCCTGAAATGTAGGGGGTTGTTTAATGATTCTGTGCTACTGGCAAGGAGCCTCACCCACAGGCAGCACAAATCATCCTTTTGGGCGCCTGCTCTTTACGCATGTGTGCTGTTAACTATTTTCAGCCAAATTTCTGCTTTGCGCTCCAGTGGGAAAGGCTCCCCGCCTTTAGCATTGAATCATAAAATTACCCCAATAGAGTTTTCCATTAGCCTGTTGATCACTGCCGAACAGCTGAACCTTTCCCTGAGGTGAACTGAAAAACAAGCAGCACTAACTATGTCCCATAGAACCACACCTCCTATTGACGGACCATGAAATGACATTAACCATTGGTTAAAAAAAAAAGGAGAAACTTGCATTTATATGGCTGAATTTTATTCTGGTGTTTGGGATTCCGTAGGTGGGCCAGAGGTGGGGGGGAGACCCCTCCTCAGCCCTCTGTTGGAACCCCGTTGCAATTCCATGATGGGCAGGCAATTAACTGCCCGCAGTCGGGGCCACTGTCCCTTTAAGGGATGTGTGCCTGCCTCCAGAGCTGCCAGCCAATCAGAAGACCAGCAGCTCTGCAGCACCAGCAGTGCCACTTGGGGAGGTGGCCATTGCTGGTACTGCAGGAGGAGAGGACTTCGGACAGCCGAGGAGAGGTAACTGCTGTCGGAGTCACTGGGGCCAATGGGGCAGGCCTCGGCAACAGGTTCGGTGGGGTGGAGTTAGTGACAGTGGGGTTGTCTTCCCGGGGGAGGCAGCAATAGTTGGTGGGGGAGCGTCCTCCACTGGAATGGATTGCTCCCAAAGGGGACGGCCGCATCCCCGCCCTCCCCCCCCACCCACCCCCATGACCCTGCTAGGAGACCGCCAGGTTTTACCTGGTAGTGGCTCCATGCAGTGGCGGGCTCCTCCACCTTCTATTAAATTGATGCAGAGGTGAGAAGAAGCCTTTTAGTGGCTATTAGTTGGCCAGTTAAGGGCCTCAATTGGCCTGGGGCTGGAAGGTCATACGAACATACGAATTAGAAGCAGGAGTAGGCCACTCGGCCACTCGAGCCTGCTCCACCATTCAATGGTTGTAACCTTGACTCCACATTCCCACCTACCCCGATAATCTTTTACCCCCTTGCATATCAAGAATCTATCTACTTCTGCCTTAAAAATATTTGAAAACTCTGCTTCCAGTGCCTTTTGAGGAAGAGAGTTCCAAAGACTCATGGTAATTCTTAAACAGATAAAAATGCAGAAGCCATTTTGCATAAGCAAAGACCCCAAAAATGATAAGGTACCTGACGAGCTAATTTGTTTTTGGTGATAGTGCTTCTTGGTTAGTTAAGAATGTAATGTTGACTGTGAAAGTGGAAGAACTTCTTATTCTTTGAATAGTCTCATGGGATCTCTAATGACAATCTTAGAGACAGACATGTTATTTTAAGGACAGCACCTTCAACAGTGCAGCATTAATTAGTAATGTGCTGGAATATCAGCCGAGATTATGTGCCTGGAGTGGGGTTTGAACCCACGACCTTCTGACTCAGAGTTTTCCGTGTTTTCTAGACGTGTCTGAGTATTAGGGCCTTTATTGGCACCTGATTCTCATGGAAACAGCCGACCTCATACTTAACCCTGACTCTGCTTATTGCCTACTGGGTCTGCAGTTGGAACTCCCTTTTGGACCCAGACTCGGGCAGGCTTATTGGTTTCCTGCTGTGTGAACAAGTTATTGCATACTTTTCAAAAGGCACCAAATCCCCCACCCACCTACCCACCAAAACTATGTGGGACTAGATGTTATGGCATGTAACCATGTCAGAAAAAAATCATGCACTTATTTGGACTAGACCTAGGCGTCTTTATAAATAATCCACTTCCTGTTCTAGTGTGCTGTGAAAATGAAGTCAGACATACTGATAAAATATAGAGGGAATTTTTTTAAACTTTGAGTTCAACAATAAATTCATTGCGGTACTCTAATTGATGCAGCCTAATATGAACGCATGAATTAATTTGTGTCACTTGAAATAATTTATGAGGCCTGCTTAATGTATAATATACTGGCCTCCCACCTAAGAAAGGATATTAGAAGCGGTTCAGAGAAGGTTCACTCTACTGATCCTTGGGCTGAAGGGGTTATCTTATGAGGAAAGGTTGGACAGGTTGGGCCTATATCCATTTGAGTTTAGAAGAATGAGAGGTGATATTATTGAAACATCTTGAGGGGACTTGGCAGGATGGATGCTGAGAGGATGTTTCCCCTTGTGGGAGGAGTCTAGAACTCGGGGACAGAGTTTAAAAATTAGGAGTCTCCCATTTAAGACTGAGATGAGGGGAATTTTTTTCTCTCAGAGGGTTGTTAGTCTGTGGAATTCTCTCCCCCAGAGACCAGTGGAGGCTGGGTCATTGAATATACTCAAGGCTGAGTTAGATAGATTTCTGATTGACAAGGGAGCGAAGGATTATGGGAGGCAGACAGGAAAGTGGAATGGAGACCACAATCAGATCAGCCATGATCTTATCAAATGGCAGAGCAGGCTCGAGGGGCCAAATGGTCTGCTCCTGCTCATGTTTCTTATGTTCTTGTGTTCTAATGTCTGTCATTATTTACCGGTTAAATTAATAAACTATTTTTGACTTTTTTAATGTGATCTTTTGGGCCTCCTTATCTCGAGAGACAATGGATACGCGCCTGGAGGTGGTCAGTGGTTTGTGAAGCAGCGCCTGGAGTGGCTATAAAGGCCAATTCTGGAGTGACAGGCTCTTCCACAGGTGCTGCAGAGAAATTTGTTTGTTGGGGCTGTTGCACAGTTGGCTCTCCCCTTGCGCCTCTGTCTTTTTTCCTGCCAACTACTAAGTCTCTTCGACTCGCCACAATTTAGCCCTGTCTTTATGGCTGCCCGCCAGCTCTGGCGAATGCTGGCAACTGACTCCCACGACTTGTGATCAATGTCACACGATTTCATGTCACGTTTGCAGACGTCTTTATAACGGAGACATGGACGGCCGGTGGGTCTGATACCAGTGGCGAGCTCGCTGTACAATGTGTCTTTGGGGATCCTGCCATCTTCCATGCGGCTCACATGGCCAAGCCATCTCAAGCGCCGCTGACTCAGTAGTGTGTATAAGCTGGGGGTGTTGGCCGCTTCAAGGACTTCTGTGTTGGAGATATAGTCCTGCCACCTGATGCCAAGTATTCTCCGAAGGCAGCGAAGATGGAATGAATTGAGACGTCGCTCTTGGCTGGCATACGTTGTCCAGGCCTCGCTGCCGTAGAGCAAGGTACTGAGGACACAGGCCTGATACACTCGGACTTTTGTGTTCCGTGTCAGTGCGCCATTTTCCCACACTCTCTTGGCCAGTCTGGACATAGCAGTGGAAGCCTTACCCATGCGCTTGTTGATTTCTGCATCTAGAGACAGGTTACTGGTGATAGTTGAGCCTAGGTAGGTGAACTCTTGAACCACTTCCAGAGCGTGGTCGCCAATATTGATGGATGGAGCATTTCTGACATCCTGCCCCATGATGTTCGTTTTCTTGAGGCTGATGGTTAGGCCAAATTCATTGCAGGCAGACGCAAACCTGTCGATGAGACTCTGCAGGCATTCTTCAGTGTGAGATGTTAAAGCAGCATCGTCAGCAAAGAGGAGTTCTCTGATGAGGACTTTCCGTACTTTGGACTTCGCTCTTAGACGGGCAAGGTTGAACAACCTGCCCCCTGATCTTGTGTGGAGGAAAATTCCTTCTTCAGAGGATTTGAACGCATGTGAAAGCAGCAGGGAGAAGAAAATCCCAAAAAGTGTGGGTGCGAGAACACAGCCCTGTTTCACACCACTCAGGATAGGAAAGGGCTCTGATGAGGAACCACCATGTTGAATTGTGCCTTTCATATTGTCATGGAATGAGGTGATGATACTTAGTAGCTTTGGTGGACATCCGATCTTTTCTAGTAGTCTGAAGAGACCACGTCTGCTGACGAGGTCAAAGGCTTTGGTGAGATCAATGAAAGCAATGTAGAGGGGCATCTGTTGTTCACGGCATTTCTCCTGTATCTGACGAAGGGAGAACAGCATGTCAATAGTCGATCTCTCTGCACGAAAGCCACTAATGTGATAAAGGCATTTTTAATACTCATTTTGTTCTCATCACGAGTCATCAGTATTAGCTCGTTGACAAAAACATATTGTAAAAACATTGGGTGCTTCAATTGGTTAGCACATTATTCTTATAACACTCCCTGCTCCCCGTTCTGGCTGTCAGAAGTTTATTCCAGCGTAGACTTGATGGGCTGAATGCCCTTCTTCTGTGCTGTGCTGTGCTGTACTACGGTTCTATGATTCCATTCATCTTTTGGAACATAGGTTTGGTACCAGCCCAGACTGAGAGTGAAGATCTCCTCACTTTGCTGCTGAGAAAGTGCCAATAAGGAATAAGGTCAAAAATTCAACCGAGCACATGTTGGTCCATGACACAAAACTAACTCTAATTGTAAACCCCACAGAAGCTACTAGCATAGCTGCTGTAGGAAATGTCACATTTTAGGGATGTGGGCATCGCTGGCAAGGTCAGCACTGACAGGGCCATGCCTAGTTGCACTGAGAAGGTGGTAGGCCTTCTTCTTGAGCTGTTGGGTAGTAGTTTGAGACAACGGAGAGGTTTTCTTGGCCAGTTTTAGGGTAGTTACAGATAGGCCAAACCATGTTTCCTTTCCTAAAGGATAATAGTGAACAAGTTAAGTTTTTACGACAATCCAATTGCTTCATGGAAACTTTATTTTACCAGTTGCAGCTTTATATTTCCAGGTTTTATTTTAATTGAATTCAAATGCTCAAATCACCATAGTAGGAGTTAAACTCACATTCTCTGGATTATTAGTCCTGTGGCTTGCTAGTCCAGTAATATAACCACTACACTACCATACCCTACTGATGTATTCGAGTCTGTTCTGAGACAGAGGCAGAGTGCAAAAAAGCTTTATCTGTTGCTGAATATGCTAAACCTGACCCTAGTAGCACCAAAATAGGAAAGTGTTCAAATTTCTATGAATATCCTTGCAGCAAATTTACAATCTCCACCCCAACATATTTTATTATAAAAGGTTTTTTTTTAATGTTTAATGATCCATATAAACATTGATAATGAATTTTGTATTTCACACAGCACTGATTTGGATTGATTTGGTGTGGCTCAACTCTTACTCTATCTTTTAATGATCTCAAGGTTCATAAACCCTTTTTGCTCCTCTAAGCCGTTGAATTATTACTGGACAAATTACAGTAAACGATTTCACAGTAGTATATAGTCAATGCGATCAAATTGCATCTGATTTGTTGTCATTTGATTTTCCGGAGAGGATGTTTTGATTTACTGAGTGTGTGTTACTCAGTGATGAATTAGCTTCCGCACTGATTGGCAGTGATCTGCACAATTTTCTCCTTATTCTAACCAGGCTTGGCGATCAAAAAATGCACTTAACCATGGAAAACATTTTGAAACTGGCAATCTAATTCCAGAGTCATGTTTAATGGAGTTCGAAAAGGAGTATGCATTTTTCCAATGAATGTGAGTGTGATGGAGATCAGAACTGAGATGTTTTTGTACCAGCCAAAACGTTTAAGGATTATTTTAGCCTTTTACATAAAGAAAATTCTCTTGTTCTCTCCTCCCCAACAAATTGGTCTACAAAATTCATTCACTTGAGAAAGCAGGATAGTCTGGCCTGCAGATGTCCATAAGGACACTATAGGTGAAGATATCCTCTGGCTTCTGTGTTAATGACAGGGTGTAAACGAACTGAGATTTATTGTTTTTCCTCTTTTAACAAATTCTAAGAGAGCACATTTGTGATCTTGCTATAGTGTCCAGCAAAAAGCTTCACACTATATTTACCTTGCCATTAATTCATAATGACCAAGAAAATATTTTCTCCCATCAGTGCCTTTTTCTGGCCACATGCAGGAAGATGCAAGAGCAGTTCAGGAACAGATTTGTTTCCATCCACTTTTTCCTCCCTTCCATTGAACTAGCAATCTTCTCGTGTCTTCGATTTATGTTTTGCTTTGTAATGGTCTTGTGATGCAGCACATTGGTGGCTAACATATTGTAATGTATATTTTTTCAAACAGTGTTAGCAACTCAAAGTGATAGGGCATGGTTTTATCTTTTCTCCTCAAAGGTATGCTAGTAGCTACAATGCAAGGGTGTGGGAGTTTTGACCAGGAGTTTGAGTTCCAGCTTCACAAGAATGCAAGGTTTCCCTCAAAGATGAGGGATATTAGGATTGGTGAAAACTATTATTGTCACTGCTGAAAAACATTCTGGATTGGTTAACAAGATGACGTGAAGATGGCTATGGGCTGGAAACAGACTATTCCCTCTTCAGTAAAAGAACGGGTATGCTGCTTGCTCAATTGAATGATCTCTGCATCCATCCAGCTCCAACTGTGCTGTTCGTTGGCTGGATGCATCAGAACGGGTTTATATCATAAGTGGCTAGTACCACTTAACACCATCCTTCATATCCCTAATTGTCTCTGACCTATTCATTGTGTCCTATTTAGTGGCCTTCCCTGCTTACTTATGGCAAGTCTGTTAGTTATCCTTGAGCTGCCTGGCTGAGATAGCATGGTTTTGAGGGAAAACAGTAATTTGATGAGATATCTAGAAAAATGGAGGAAAATGGGTGAAAAGACTACGAAAAATAGACCCTTTAAGGTATGGCAGCAGTGCTCATACATCCTCCTAAAGGCTTGCATAGTAGCATGTAAACTGATAAGAATCTAGCCCCAATAATCTTTAACACGTTTAAAAAGAGGCCATATAGGCAGGCAAAAAGAATCCTAACAACAAGTACTTAATAACCATCATAAAAGACCTGGGGGGTACTAAACTGGATAGCCCCAGAAAAGGACACTGGGGGTGGTGATGGCGTACCAGTGATGTCACTGGGCAAGAATTTCCAGAGGCTCAGGTTAATGCTCTGGGGATACAGGTTCACAGCTCACCACAGCAGCTGGTGGAATTTAATTTTGATTAATTAATAAAAATCTGGAATTGAAAGCTAGTCTCTGTAGTGGTGCCATGAAACTATCACTGATTGTCATATAAACCCATCTGGTTCACTGATGCCCCTTAGGGAAGGAAATCTGCCAACCTTACCCAGTCTGTCCTACATGTGACTCCAGAACTACAGCAATGTGGTTGACACTTAACCACCCTCTGAAATGGCCTAGCAAGCCATTCAGCTGTCAAGGGCATTTAGGGATGGGAAAAAAACGCTGGCCTTGCCAGTGACACCCACACCCCACGAAAGAATAATTTTTTAAAAATCGTGATGCTCGATCAACCCGTGTTCATTGATTGCAATGCAGGTAGCAGGTCAACTTCATGCTGCCTGCTCATGTGAATGATCTCTGCGTCCAGCCAGCACTAACTGCACCGTTCATTGGCTGGACGCATCAGCAGGGGGTCAATATCGGGGGTGGCTAGCATCACAACGCGAGACCTCACCTTTTAAAGGGAGGTGAATGGTGGCTGGAGCAGGTGCTGGGAGTTGTGGTTGAAGAGAATCTGACCTGGGAAACAGTAAGAAATGGGAAATAAAAGAATGAGAGTGAGTTTCAAGATTTTCAGACTTTGCACTGGAGGTCTTGATGGAGGACATAGAAAAGACAGCCACTGTTCAAATCACCGCACCCTCATTGCTCACGTACCAGCAATCTCTATCAGTCAGGTCTCAAACCTAACATTCATATGTTTTACCTCACCCTCACAAACTTAATACTGCTGTAAACCTCACGCCCACATCTCACACACTGCCAGTTATTCAACTATGACAGTTACATCAGATTGCAAGATACTCACTGATGCAGTTCACTTTCACTCTTGCAGGATAAGGTGACGCTAAACCTGAGGCAGCAGGAGCTTACCAGAGCGGAAGAAGTGCATCTGCATGTTCTAAACCCCCATGGAGGAGACGCTGCCGGTCATAATCGGGAGGCCCATTGCTGAGGCTGTAACCAGTGGTTGGGCTGTAACCACCAAAGATGGCGGTATTCTCAAACCTTATCCTCCTTCTCACATTCCACTCCCCCCTCATCATACACTCTCTTTTGGTTTAAAAGCTGCAGATGGTGTAAACTTGCACCTCTTACTTTAATCACCTACCAACAATCTCTATCAGTCAGATCTCAAATCTAACATTTATATGTTTCACCTGAACAACAACTTTATCCTTGTGCCTTTACTTTTCAGATACCCAAAAGGTGCAATCTGGAAAATCTGGTGTAACACCAAGAAATGAATGATGATGAGGACACAGAACCGGCACTTGATTTCACACTCGCAGGCACCAGCTCAGATACTGACACCACGTGTATCTTAGATGATAGGTTAGAGGTGGGATCTGCACATGGTGAGACACTGGCATGAGTGGGCTGCAGCCAGGGCAGGGAGAATGGAAAATGCTTGTGCCAGCACTCCAAATGGCGAGGTCGTACACGGGTTCCACTGCAAAGGACTCAGATAAGCACTTCAGTGGAGCAGCCTACTGAACAGCGTTGATCGATATGCACAATGAAATGCTTGGTGCATTGGGAAGCCTGCCAGATAACCTGCAATCAATGTCAAGCAGCATGGAAGAGTCCCACACCAACATGGTACAGGGCTTTGCTTAAAGCTTGGAGCCGATCCTTTCCAGTGTGGAGGTGGTGGCCAGGTCCATGAGAAAACCTGTGGATTCAACCATGATTTAGCATCTGATGGCCAATGTTGCAGCTTCCATTGCAGCACAAGCAGCAGCCACCCAATGTCTGAATGTAGAGTAGAAGCACAGACTGCTGTACAAAGAACAAAGAACAGTACAGCACAGGAACAGGCCATTCGGCCCTCCAAGCCTGCGCCGATCTTGATGCCTGCCTAAACTAACACCTTCTGCACTTCCGGGGCCCATATCCCTCTATTCCCTTCCTATTCATATATTTGTCAAGATGTCTCTTAAATGTCGCTATCGTATCTGCTTCCACCACCTCCCCCGGCAGCAAGTTCCAGGCACTCACCACCCTCTGTGTAAAAAACTTGCCTCGCACATCCCCTTTAAACTTTGCCCCTCGCACCTTAAACCTATGTCCCCTAGTAACTGACTCTTCCACCCTTGTAATGCAAGGTCAGCTTGCTGCCATCATAACTGTGGATTACAGATTGCAAAGGGGCTTGCAACATAACACACCAGTCCAGCAACCTGACCTCAACAGATTACTAGGATTGCTGAGGCACCACCCCAGGGGAGTGGCAGTTTCTCCATGGCGCAAAACCTGCTGTCCTCTCTCAGTTAGTCAGCTTTCTTCGTCTCACCCCTCCCACTCCACCAATGCAGTTACTGTTGCCTGTCAGCCAGGCAGCCTAGACTGCTGATGCCCATGACAAGAGGGTGCAGTCCAAAGCTTGGATTTCTAGGCCCAGAGCTGCTCGATGTTGTCCTCCAAGGCCATCTGCAGTCTCCTCCACTGAAGGTCATCAATGTCCCACCATTCATGCTACAGCCACTGGAATAGCACTGCATAGGAGCACAAGGACAAGCAAAGCACACAGAAGACAGACACTAAAGGAATTCACAAGGATGATTAGTTGATTTTTGTATGCAAAATAGCATGATTTTATTTCTAACTTTGGTTTGGGATGTTTATTTTGTGGTGGTTTTTATTTTTGTATTGTGACTAAGTGGACACTGTGATGGTCAGTGACAGATGGAAGGTAAGGCGTGGGACTGTTGATGAATGAAGAATTGGGTTTGCGGTTAGTGATAATGCACTGTAATGAATTCTTCACGGACATCCCGGTCATAAAGGGCCTGTCTAGATTGCCTCTTCCCTTCCTCTTCCTCCTCTTCCTCTTCTTACTCCTCCTGCCCTTTCTTCTCTTCATACTCCTGCTCCTCAGCTGCTTGCTAGTGGCAAGGCCTGTCCCCGCATGATGACGAGGATGTGCAGCGTGAAGCAGACCATCACAAATCTTGACACCTGCTCTGTGAGTACTGCAGGCCTCCTCCAATGTGGCCTAGGCAGCGGAAGTGCTGTTTCAGCATGCCGATGGTCTGCTCCATCATGTTTTGTGTGGCAGAATTCAATGGAGGGAGTTTTATGGAGACAATGGGGGTCTTCGGCCACCGGCTGGACAGACGGCGAGAGATCCGTGTTGCCTCCTTTGGGGAAAGCACGCCAAATTACAAGCCAGAAGGTAATTAACAGACCATTGGTGGGCCTTCCACAGGGATCAGGACCCTGAGGACAGGATGCCTCACCTGCCAAGAGCTGCTGCCCAATCAGAGGCTGGCAGCTCTTTTACTCAGCAGCACCACCAGAGAGGCAGTGGCTGTAATGGGAAATACAGCCACCTGAGACCCAGGATTGCGGAGTAACCCAGCTCAGAGGTAAGTGATGGTGGGAGGGGTTTCGCGGGGTGGAGGTCGTTGGAAGGGGGATCAGTAAGAGGGGGTCAACAGCAAGGACGGGAGATGACTCTCAGCAGACCCCTCTTTCCGATGCCAGGACCCTCGATCAGGCTCTGTGTATTTAAATGAGGGATCCTGCCTGGGACCCAGCAAGGAACCCACACAGGTTTGCATGTCGTGCTCTCCATGTGGTGACAGGCCCACCCACCACTGGGTTAATACCTGTGGCAGCAGGAAGAGGCCCTTAATTGGGCGTTAATGCCCCTTAAGGGCCTCAATTGGCAGTGGGTCAGGAAGGCCATCCACGTGGACCTAATCGGGGTAAGGTGGGAAGGTGATGGGGTCCCCACCCACCACTTTCCTGCCCAATTAAATGCCCTCCCTGCCTCCAAATGTGGCACCAGGGGTAAGCATAAAATACCACCGATGTCTTTACTGAAGCGCAGACATCTCACACATTGTTCCTCACTGAGGTTCAGGTAGAAGAATTGCTCCCTGAATACTCTGGGTGACTATGAACCCCTGTTGAAAGTCCTTCTCCCCTTCTCTTCCTCCTATTCCAGCAGCTGCATACCTCTGTATATTCTCCAAGGGGAATGGATACTATAGTGCATCCATATCTGGGAGAAACTGGTTTGTGAAGAAACCTTGAAGTCAGCAAATAGTCCTTCAGCACCTGCCAGACCACTCCTTGTAGATTTTTGCAACTTGAAACAATTACATAAAGCACTTGCTGAATCATAGCAAAGACCAAAAGAAATGAACCAGCAACTAATCAGTAAGTAGTTGATGATCCCTCTCAATAGTGTTGGTAGGGGGTCCTTTCTGCTGCCAATTGCATGTTCAGCTGTGCACGGTTAAGAAAGGGCAGGGTGTTGAGTGAAGCTCTCCGATCCAAAATGGCACTGCTGGCATCAAATTGGCATTGCACTCTTATTGATGTTATGATGTGCTTGTTCCACATACATCCGGCGAGCGAGCTCCTGCTAACATCCTTACCAATATGGTGTGCAGTACAATTAGCTCCACAAGTGCATGTGTGCCACAGTCACCATTTTAGAGCACTAAGGGCACTTGTAACGTCCAAAAGGAGCTCAATTTCTCACCCTTAATCTTTGTGTCTGAGAAGCAAAATCATGCCGCATGGTAAATTGAAAAATAACAGACAATTATGCAACCGTATTTTCAACTGACTTTATTCAATTACCCTTCTCAAAAACATGCCAGTGAAGAATAATTGGCAGCAATTGATCATATTAGCCACTGTCAGTCCATTCATTGCCATCTGTCTCCAATTTGAGTGTGTCCTTTCTTTTACCTTCATTTCCAAAGTGTCGATTTTCAATCCCTGAAGAAAGTCAGTTAGACGCATAAATGGAGTTCTGTCTGATTCGCAAGCTGTGTTTACTTTCAGGTGCACTGTAACTCCCAGAAGACAGCACATTTTCATGTACAAAAATCTAACCTCTTGCACTCTTCAAATGGGACTGGTCTTGAGCCAAACCTGTAGATTTCATATTTGGTTCACAGTTAATAAAATATATGAAGTTTGCTCAGGAACTAATGCGCAGCCAGTGTTAATGGAAAATAACAACTCCTTTCGTTCCCAGGATTTAGATCTCGGATAATAACTTGCACTGTGTTGCGAATACTCTGAAAATAAATATTTTCACATCATACATATTTTGCATTCTGCTGCCTTCTTGCATTTAAAAGTGTTTGCTCTTCACAGCAGTAGGCTTATGATGGTCTATTTTAATAATAAATCTTGGTGGTTGCTAAAATGTTGTGGCCTTTGGGCCACTCGTAAATAGTGCATATTTTTGTTTACCGCTGAAATGCTCCGTTTTTTGCCGCTACAGTGATGTGGCAGTTTCTTTGTGAATTGATGAAGAATTGACAAACACACTGTGGGGCTAACAAAGTGAAATGACCCAAGTTTGTTATCATGCTAGTGCACTAATGCATTAAAGGTTCCCAATGCTGTCCACCACTGATGCTTTCCTCATGTCATTTCTGAGCCTATTATACACTAATTGATAGAGATTAATTGCTATGATTAGTCAATTTCTCAGTTATTGTTGTATCATGTGGCTATCAGGATGGTTGAAGGTGAACGAGGTGGACTGTGGTCTTTTTTCATCCAGCAATTCCTATGTGGCTCCAGAAAATCCCAGATAAGACTATCAGAAGGAGGTAAAGCACTTTTTCAGAATGAAGAAGTTAAAATGGGAGTAAGAGATAATTAATGCCACTTCAGCAGCCTTCTGAAAGTGGATTCGAACCAGAAATAGTGGCATGACACCAGCCCTTCCTCAGTGCCAGGTAATAATGGATAACATAGATGCACATAAGGAAGCAGGATATAAATGTAGGGAATAAAACGTTTTAGTCACATGCTCATTAAAATATTAAATAGTTTGTGATTGATTGAAATATTCTTTTTGTTTTCTTCTTATTTCTGTTTTATTTTTCAAATCTTGTTTAAACCATGGATTAAACAATAAGGAATTAGTGGTCCTTAGAATACTGAATTAACATTCGCAACAGCAAACTCACCATAGTACCCCAGTAACTGAAGTAAGACTCTAAAGTAAGTAAAAAAGAGAAAACACACATTTATATAATACTTTTCCTGTCGGCAGGATGTCCCAAAGTGCTTTACAGGCAATGAATTGCTTTCTGAAGTGTACTCAATGTTACATAAGCAACTGCAGAAGACAATATGCAGACACCAGGATCACACAGAGAGCAATGAGATAAATTAGCAGTTAATCTGTGTATGGAGGTGTTGGCTGAGAGATAAATATTGACCAGGACACCAGCAAGATGCATCTATCCTTTTTTGAGCAATGCCATGGGATCTTTAAATCCATCCGAACAGGCATGGATATTAATTAATTGTTTATAAAGGATTAGTTCTTCACTTAAACTGCATTGGTATTAAATGTGGTGGAACATAAAAAGATCTCAGCTGATATGGGTAATGTGGAAGCAGTTTGCGAGGTTAAGCCCTGTAGTATTTCGTCATAAGCCTGGAGCATCCTTTGGAATTGTTATAGGCTTCTCTAGTTTTTTTCTTTTCAACCCCCGCTCAGAACAAGAACCATATTTTGCTTTCCAATGAATTTTGCTAGCCAAAAACCATAGTGTTCAGCCCTGTAGAGAGAATTACCAAAGGCTTTTAAAATAGCCAATGCTTATTGATGGAGAAAACTCCAAATAAAGTAGAACTTATGGAAGCCTACTCTAGATGTCAGATAATGTTGTACTCATCTTTGCACTCAAATCTTTTAATTATTCCATTTAATAACCGATAAGCTTGAGCATCCAGACACATCCAGGGATCTCCTCAGGCCAGTCATTTTACTTTTAATCATTTCAGCTCACACACTGTAATGCATGACCCCTGAAGTGACTGAGTCAAGCATGGGACTTTTTTTGTCAGGCTTGCATTAGACAGTTGAGGTACTCAACGGAATGATTAACATTAACCCAAGGAACTAGATCTGCCGAAAATCATTCTCTCATTGGGGGAACCCCAAAGCTTAATCGACCAACTTGACCAAGCCGGGTAAATTCTCTCAGACACCACTTCTGTCATCAACAAATTTTTTTATAAAGTGGGAGATTTTATGTAGGCTGCGGGGGTCTTAGCCACCAGCTGAAGAGCAGGCGAGAGCCCAGTGTTGCTTCTTTGCAGGAAGGCCCACCGCATTATGTGCCAATCAGCAGTGGGCCTTCCCTGGGATTAAGGGCTCCAGTGATAGAAGTCCCGCCTGCTGAGAGCTGCCAGCCAATCAGAGGCCGGCAGCTCTTTCACTGAGCAGCACCACTGTGGAGGTGGTGGATGCTGCTGGTAATGCATCTGCCCAAGGCCCAGGATCGTGGATGGGCCTAGGCCACAGATGATTGATGGAGTGAGGGGTGTGGGGAGGGGGGAGGGGTTGCAAGGAATGGGGGCGTTGGAGGATCAGCAGCAAGGGAAGGGGGGTGGCTCTCGGCGCACCCCCCTTCCCAATGTTGGGACACTCGATCAGGCACTAAGTGCCTTTGAATGAGAGACCCCCACCCCATCATTGGGAGGACAATTGCCACCAATTGATGGCAGGGCAGGAAGGATGTCCAAGGGCCATCCCGCCACAGACTTAATTGGGGTGGAGGTGGGAAGATGGCGGGGGTCTCCCCCGCTACCATCCCATTTGATTAAATGCGCTCCCTGCCTCCAAACTCACCATGAGGGGGGAGCGTAAAATTCATGAAACATCCAAAGACATAACTCGCTGTCCATTGATACATCTACAGGCTACTTAGTTTTCTAAAAATTATAAGGGCAATTCAGCCATCTCATGAACCCCAATATTGACAGCAGTGGGCTTAGTAAGTGGTGGAGTGGTGTGGGGGTAGGGGGTTGCGGCAGAGGTTTGGACTGGAAACTCGGAATCGGTGGAGTTTAACTCTACAGTGTACATATTTTATTATGGCAAGATCCCCTTCCGGAGGTGAGCCTGATTGACAGGTTTGGCTTCCAGCTGGAGAGGGGATCTGATACAGGATTTGTATGGCTGGGGTCTGATGGGATAGGGTTGGGGGTCCAACGACGTGGAAGAAGGAAAGCTTCGGGGTGCCGGGGGAAGCATTTCCGCTCCTCCTGGCCCACAAGCAGTGCTGTAACAACACTTAACTTTTCCCTTACCTTTCACCCTTGTTGGCATGTACCTAGCCTGTACTTGAAACATCTCCTTAAAGATCATCCATTGTTCAGTTACAGTTTTTCTTGTCACCCTTGGTTCCTTTTTACCCTAGCTAGACCCCCTTTCATCCCATTGAAGTTTGCCCTCTTTCAATTTAGAAGTTTTACTTCAAATTGTTCCTTACTCGTCTCCAATACTAATCTAAACTTTATGATACACTGATCACTCTTTCTTAAGCATTCCCCCACAGACACTTGGTCCACTTGGCCCACCTCATTCCCTAATGCCCTGTCCAGCAATATCTCCTTCCTAGTTGGACCGAGACCAAACTGGTCAAGGAAGTTCTCCTGAACATATTTCAGAAATTCCTCCTCTTCCTTACTCTTTACTCTAACATTATCCGAATCGATATTTGGGTAATTAAAGTCCCCCAATATATATATATTCTATAGTTCTTGCAACACTCTGTGATTTCCCTGCAGATTTGCTCCTCTATCTCTCTCACTATTTGGAGGCCTATAGAATACCCTAGTAGCATGATCGTATTTGTTTTTGCTTCTCAATTCTAACCAAATAGATTCTGTCTTTGCCCACTCAAGTACATCCTTCCATTCCAACAAAATAATGTCTTCTCTGATCAGTACTGCCACCCCATCTCCCTTTTTTCCATTTCCTATCTTTTCTGAACACTTTGTACCCTTTATTGCCACTATACCATATTCTTACAGGGCTATTTGTGCTTGTAGCTCACCAACTTTATTCACCACATTGGGCTGGATTTTGTTCTGAAGACGGGGGTTCCAGTGGTGGGCTGGAATGTGGGGGGTCACTGCCATGGCCCTCTGTCAGACCCCCGTTGCAATTCCATGGCGGGCAGGAAATTAAGTGCCCGTCATCGGGTACTCAGTCCCTTTAAGGGATGAGCTCCCGCTTCTAAGAGCTGCCGGCCAATCAGAAGGTTGACAACTCTGCAATACCAGCAGCTCCACTGGGAGCAGTGGCAACTGCTGGTACTGCAGGAGGCCCTGCAGAGAAGAGTCTGGAGACTACAGGAGAGGTGAATGGGGTCAGAGTGGCCGGCGCCAATCAGGCAGGCCCCGGTGGGGGGGGGTTAGTGAGAGCAGTGGGGTTTTCCTGGGGGATGGCAGCAGTCACTGCTGGGAGGGTCCTTGGGGGGCTCTGGATTTCCGCCAAAAGAGGAAGCCCCAATCCCACTAGGAGGCTGCCAGGTTTTACCTGACGATGTCATCCTATGGCATCAGATTCCTCCATCTTCCATTAAATTGAGGCGGGGGTAGGAAGAGGGCCATTACTTAAGGGCCTCAATTGTCCTGGCGCGGGATGGTCATCCTCGGTGTTCCCTGCCCAGGACTAAATTGGAAGATATCAGGAAGGCGATGGGCACTCCCCCCACCCCTCAACTCCCACCCCCACCCCCACCACTTTCCAATGCAATTTTATGGGCCCTCACCTCCATTCTCAGCCCAAGACTGCCTATAGATTTCATGCCACTTTGTGGCTGGGATTTTGTGCACAAGGTGGGGCTCCCGGCACCAGGCCAAAAAGTCAGGTGGAGCCCCGCCTCTGCATTTTTTCTGATCCCTGGAGTGATCCTCCGGTGTTTTGGGATCAAATTGTGAAGAGGTGGGAGCCCCGTTCCTTTAAACATTTAATAGGGATGGGGATTCTGCCCCGAAGAGCTGCCGGCCAATCAGAGGGCCAGCAGCTCAGCAGTATCGGAAGCACCACCGGGAACGGTGGCCACTGCCAGCATTGCAGAAGCCTCAGACTCAAACCCAGTGCTGGAACCCCAAATAAGAGGTCGGTGAGGCAGGGTTGTTGGGGCCAATCCAGAAGGCCCTGGTGAGGTGGGGTGGGCATTCAGTCCAGGGGGAAGGGGGCCCGGGCTACATTTGTTCTCGGTGCGTTCCTCTGTGGGTCACAGATTGCCCACAAAGGAAGGACAACCCCCCCCCCCCCACGTCCCTGGGAAGGCGCCTCATTTTCCAAGGTGTCCTCCCACATGGTAGAGGCCCCCAACCCGCCCCCACCACTAAGATCCCAGTGGCGGCAGGAGGAGGCCCTTATTTGGCATCTTGCGGGAAGGCCATCATCGGCCTATCCGGTGCCAAGGAGAAGTGCAACCGGGATTCCTGGCATCGGGCTCCCTACCAGGCGATTCTGCCCTGATTCTCCGTAAACTCCGCCCCCGCCCCGCCACGAAACCCGCCATTGGGATAAGCAGAAAATCCAGCCCTGTGAATTTACATACATGCATTTCACACCTGTCTTTATATTCCTTGTTAGTCTGCTCCTATCTAATATGGTATTACTTCTTTCTCTAGTACTATCCAACACTCTTGCTCCTTTATGAACCTATTCTTCTTTTCTACTTCCATATGCTGGTTCCCATCCCCTTGCCAATTTAGTTTAAACCCTCCCCAACCACACTAGTGAACCTCCCTGTGAGGACGTTGAGGTGCAACCTGTCCCTTTTGCATATGTTCCTCCTGCCCCAGAACTGGTCCCAATGCCCCTAGAACCTGAAGCCCTCCCTCCTGCACCATGCCTCAAGTCATGCATTGATCCTCCCTATCTTCCTATTTCTACTCTCGCTAATGCATGGCACTGAGAGTAGTCCAGAATTTCTTACCTTCGAGGTCCTACTTTTAAACTTCCTCCCTAGCTTCTGAAAAATATTACCCCAGGACTTCAATACCTACTCTTTCTATGTTGTTGGTACCAACATGTTCCTGGCTCACTCCTTTTCCCATGCAGAATATTCTGAACCAACTCAGCGATGTCCTTTTCTCTGACACCAGGGAGGCAACGCCATGTGGGACTCACAATGACAGTTACAGAAATACCACCCCCCCCCCCATCTATGGAATGTCCTATAATGACTGCTTTTCTAATCTTTGTTGTTCCCTCTTGTGCAGACCCTTGCCACGGTCTGGACTGCACTCCTTCAAGATGTCATCACTCCCAGCGGTCTCCAATGCTAAGTACCTGTTTGAGAGTGGCACACGCCCCAAAGACTTCTGCATGCCTGCCTCTTCCTTCTCTTACAGATGGCCACCCATCTACATTGCTGAATTCCCACCTCCTGGAACATACGATCCAGGAAACACTCATCCTTCCTAATGCTTCACAGTGTCTCCAGCTGCACCTCAAGCTTGGAAATCCTGAGCTGGAGCTCAAGCAGTTGGAGACACTTCCTACACATGTGGTCCCCCAAGACAGATGAAGTGTCCTGAAGTTCTCACATGGCAAAGGAATTGCAAGCAATAGTTCCGAAGTTCCGAAGAAGGGTCACTGACCCGAACCGTTAACTCTGCTTCTCTTTCCACAGATGCTGCCAGACCTGCTGAGTGATCCAGCATTTCTTGTTTTTGTGCAAGCAATAGGTGTCAGCTGCCCATCAATTATCTAAGAAAATGTCTCTATACCCTCTTCTAGACCCTAGTTAATACCTTGTATAAAATATTAATTTTAATTAATGTCTCTAGACCTGCTCTGTGCTAATATTCTCAATACTAATTCCCTTACTGTTATACCTACCCCAATTGAAATTTTATGAATTAGTTTAACTAGTTAAGCTATAAATTTTATACAGAACTTATAGCTTCCAGACCCTAGTTTAAACTACTGCCCTAATTTTTTTTTATAAAAGCTAATACTCAGCAACCAATCACCTACCTGCTGTCCTTTGACTTCACTCCTTGCTTTTTTGGAAATGCACTGATCAGGTCCACAGTGCTCCCCCACTCTGTCTCGCATTTATTCTCTGTCGCCATCGGTACTGTTTCTGATCAGGTCGGCACTGTTCCCCTGTCTCTCTCTCTTTTGTCCTCTGCTGCCGCTGCTGGCGTCTCTGATCAGATCCACACTGATCCCACTCTCTGGGCTGGATTTTGTTTTTCCACAGGTGTCAGGTTCCTTGGCGGGGTGGGGGGAGGTGATGATGAGGGTGCCTGAAGATGACTCAAAGAGAGGGCCACCACACATCCTGACGCCGGGAGGGCCCAGCCCGATGTTACCAGCAGTGGCAAAGCCTCATGGTGACCCCCCTACCACCCCCCGCTGCCATTGCTCGGCGATGGGAACCCAATTTGAATATTTAAATAAATTAAATTGAATTAATTAATGACACTCATGTTGCCGCCTGCCTGACGTCCCGCTGCAATCTTTGTCCCGGTAGCCGGCACTCCCGCGCCATCGGATCCCCATCTGGGGAAATGAGGTGCCACACTGGTAGGGAGGGGGTAGGAGGTGCGTTTCTCAGTGCGGGGGTGGGGGATAGTGGGAAGAACGGGGTCAAATTAACATCATAGGTTGGAGTTTAAAGTTTATGCAGTGTGGGGGTGGGGGAAGGTCAGATGGACAAGGTAAGTGTTTTGGGGGGAAGGGCAAATAATTAATTTAATTGTCATTTGGGGGTGGGAGAGGGGCAGAAGAAATGTCTTTATTTACTTTTATTTACTTTGCCTTTAAATATTTAAATTCCCCGGCAGGGCTATCAATAAATGGTGTCAGCACCTGCACACAGGCAGCTGGCGGCACTGTTGGGAACAGACAGCCTTCCCCCCTCCACATGATCAGGGGGAGCAGCCCATCCCAACTATTTAAATGAGCCGCCGAATGGAAGATTATGGCGGCTCCGCGACACGTGGCCCACACAGGCAGGCTGCCATTTTTTTCGCCCACACAGGCACAGAAAATTCAGCCCTCTATCTCTCTCTCTCTCTCTTATACTCCATCGCCATGCCTGGTGTCTCTGATCAGGTCCACTCTGTTCCCCTTCTCTCACTCTCTATTTTTATTCTCCGCTACCGCTGCTGGTGTCTCTGATCAGGTCCAGGCTACAGGTGGTAGAAGTTTGGAATTTTCTTCCACAAACAGCAGATGATGTTGTTCATTTTAAAAATCAGATTGATAGATTTTGTTATCCAAACCTATGAAGGGAGATGGGGCAAAGGTGAGTATATGGAGTTCGGTTATAGATCAGCCATAATCTCATTGGATGGTGGAACAGGCTCGAGGGGCTAAATGGCCTCCTCTTGTTCCTATGCTCCTATGCAAGGAAGCTCCTCATTGGATTTCTATCGACCCTTTGACACTGCCTGAGGTCTTCTATCCAAGCAAGCCTGCGATGAATGAAAGACATTATTGTGTTGGACATTAAATTGACGAACGCTCTTCAATAAAGTGCAGTGATAAGAAAAAATGATTTACACTGTCCAGCTCATACAACTTGATAATAAAACCGAAATGGATTATCAAAAAAAAAAATCTGTTGCTTTTATTCATCTTCACTGCTGATTCAATGGGGAATACTGAGGACATTAGATTAGTCCTTATCCACCTTTTTCTATTAGTAGGTGGTGTGATTTACAATTTGGGAATCATATCATCCTCGAACAGCCTACATCAAAAGTCACCATGATGATCACTAGGAAGCATCAGGCAGTAAAGATTCTCCTCTATCTGCTGCGCTTCAAAAACAAGTCCCCATCCCTTAAAAAAGTCAGGCAACATGCGATGGAATATGGTGACATCAGTACACCCACTGGGTTGCAAACCATTGCAAGTGACAATAGTGACCATTTAACAAAACCCCAACCACTTGTCTCAGAATAGTCTGTCATCATTTAGTGTTTTATTTCTCAGAAAAACACCCATTTTTGCCATGCAGCCTCTATAAATACTATATAAGGGAAACAGCAACACAGGCTAATAATTTTGTGTAATATAACAGGAGGTCAGGGTAGGTTTCAGACATGCATGTGGTGTTGAGTTGGTTTGAAGCGAGTAAGCTAATGAATCATTTACAAGGTCAAATCAAACAACAGACGGCATAATACCTGTAATTCAGCCTGAGTGCAAATGACTGGTTGTTTAACCGAACACCTTTTTGCTATCATCTCATAATATTTTTAAAGCACCAAGTTTGAATGTCATCAGTAACAAGGAATAATAGGCATGAGCTGTCCCAAGTGCTATAGAATCATAAACATTTACAGCACAGAAGGAGGCCATTCGGCCCATCGTGTCTGCGCAGGCCGACAAGTAGCTATCCAACCTACGCTGTCTACACCTCTAGGTCCATAACCTTGTATGTTACGGCATTTCAAATGCATATCCAAGCATTTTTAAAAAGGTATGATGGCTTCTGCCTCTACCACTCTTTCTGGTACTGATTTCCAGATCCCCAACACCCTCTGTGTGAAAAACATTTCCCCTTAAATCCCCTCTAAACCTCTTTGCCTAAATCTATGCCCCCTAGTTATGGAGCTCTCAACCAAGAGAAATAGGGCCCTCCCTTTCACTTTATCTAGATCCTTCATAATTTTTACACTTTTATTAGGTCTCCCCTCAGCATCCTCTGTCCCAAAGAAAAGAATCTAGCTTATCCAATCTTTTCTCATAACTAAACTTCCCCAGTTTAGGTAACATTCTCGTAAATCTCCTCTGCACCCTCTGTCATGCAATCACAACTTTCCTATAGTGCGGTACTCCAGCTGTGGCCTATCTTGTGTTTATACAGTTCCAGCATAACCTTCCAGCTCTTATATTTTATGCCTTCTTGACCACCTTACCTATCTGTCAAGCTACCTTCAGTGATCTGTGGACATGGACTACAAGGTTCCTCTGTTCCTCTACATTTATCAGTATCCTTTTGTTTATTGTGTATTTCCTTGCCTTGTTAACCTTTCCCAAATGCATTACCTCACAGTTCTCTGGACTGAACTCCATTTGCCATTGGTCCGCCCACCTGACTAGTCCATTGATATCTTCCTGCAGTCTTCCACATCATCAACCACATGGCCAATTTCTGTATCATCTGCAAACTTCTTAATCATACCCCCACATTCAAGTCCAAATCATTGATATTTACCACGAAAAGCAAGGAACCTAGTACTGAGCCCTGCGGAACCCCACTGGGAACAGCCTTCCAGTCACAAAAACACCCATCAACCATTAAGTTTTGCTCCCCGCCTCTGAACCAATTTTGGATCCAACTTGCCACTTTGCCTTGGATCCCATGTGCTTTTAGTTTCATGGCCAGTCTGCCATGTGGGACTTTATCAAAAGCCTATAGTACAATTGACATCTGACTTTGGAAATGAAAACTATGGAATAAAAACTCTTGCATCATGAAAAAAGGATGATGGGGCAATTCTATAATATTACGCTCCCATTGGAGAGCTGAGCTCCCAGAACGTGTGGGCCAGAGTATTCAGGGGGGTGGTGACAGTGTTCTGATCCTATCTCCAATCTGTGCTTCCTCCAAATGCAGCTTTGCTGTTAAGACCATGAAGTGAATTTTAACCCACAAAAATGGGTGGTTTGGGATCGGGTGAGATGTTAAAAGATTCAAAATCTCAAACTCAACTTGCCTTCAATCTGTCCACCTTCAGTTTTAACGGAGGCAGGATAAGGGATAGGTAGACAACTCGCTCCTAAGAGGCAGATTAGACATTTAAATATTTTAATGAGGCTGGCAGCCTCTGATTTACCTGTTTTCTAAGTTTAATCCTGGTTGGTTGGGTTTTGCGGCCTCGGGAAACCCAACTGCTCAAGGGAGGTGAGGACAGCTGGGTGGAAGAAGGATCCAGGGGGCTGTTGGTGCCCATGAGTTGTTGAAGCTTCCGATCCTTCATATCTGAAAGGAAGATAAAAAGTGTTTTGTTAAAGCATCGGATGAGATAAAGGATGAAATGAAACTGTGGACCAGGACAGCTTTGAGATAGAGCGAGTTGGCGCTGCTTAAGAAAAAGGTTGAGAGTGTGCATGTGGTCATGAGGAAGTGCACGGCATTGAAAGTGGATCTCAGGACGTGACAAGAACAGCAGTTCAAGGAATTCTGCATGTCTAACAGATTATTTGTAATCGTGGGTGGATCTGAAACACGAAGGTTGGAATTTCAGTTGGTATCCAAGTAGAATAAGTTGAAGCAGGAGACAATTACTAAAGAAGGAGATGTGGTGTGAAAGCGAATTTGGATAGATAACTGATTGAATACGAGAAGGGAAATAGAAAGCAATGAATGCGAACAATATAGAAGTGATAAACAGAAATCCAGTCGGAGAGAAGAGCAGAACATCTTCATGGTGGGCATTCTTGGAAGAGAAGTAGCAGTGAATTAAACACCAATGCAAAAGCAAAATACTGCAGATGCTAGAAATTTGAAATAAAAACAGACAATGCTGGAAACACTCAACAAGTCTGGCAGCATCTGTGGAGAGAGAAACAGAGTTAACGTTTCAGGTTGATAACCTTTCATCAGAACTGGGAATAGTTAGAAATGTAATAGGTTTTAAGCAAGTGAAAGTGGGGAGGATGGGAAAAATAACAAAAGAGAAGGTCTGTGATAGGGCGGAAGTCAAGAGAGATTAAATGGCAGAAGAGTTGGTGGTGCAGAACCAAAGGGAGTGGTAATGGGATAAGTAAAGAAACAAAAGATGGCCAAAATTTTATCTCAAGCAAGCAAGTCTTGCTGCTGGGACCGAAAGCAGTTCACGTGGCATGCGGGGGCAAAGTTGCACACGCAATATTGTCAGGACCTGCCAATTAAGGGCTGGCAGGCGGGAGAAGCAGTCAGTGAGACGGGGCAGGTGGAGGGTAGTTACGGATCCTGAAACACTGGCAACATCTTTAAAAGCCAGCCAGCAGCACATAATAACGTAGCCGTCCTGGAGGGAGCAGTGAGAGAGGTCTCGAAGCAGTACAAAGTGAAGACATGGCCGACGGTCGCCCCCAAGATTCAACAATACCTCCTTGGAAGTAATTCTCCAGACTGTAAGGGAATGGAGGAAAGTCCTGTTTCCTCGAGACGGCAAGGGGAGACCGGCTCACCAAACCAAGCAGTCCTAGATGGAGGTTGTAGAGGGGGTCAGCAGCCATGGCATTGTCCCTCGTACCTGGCTGCAGTAATGATAAAGGGTCAATGACCTGATGTGTTTTGTCAAAGTGAGTGCAGTGCATAACACTAAGCTTGCAGCCTTAAACGTGACTGAAGATGAATTTAAGATTGGTGAAGGCGATGCTCGCCCTGTTAGTGGAGATGCTGAGGAAGCAGCATTGGCTGTCAGATTCATGTTAGTCTCCCTATGCAGGATACCGGTTAGGCAGAGGAGACTCCTGCATAGTCAGTGCTGATTGGCTACATGCAGGAGGAGGCCCTCATCATGCAGGGGCCTTCCAGGCCTCAGGTATCTAGAGGACAATCCCCACACTCATCGAAAGCCACACAACAAAAAGGTCAGCGACATGCCTCCACCTCAGCTGACAGCACAGGAGGAGCACCAGGTAGGACCTGCAAGCGCATGAAAAAGACCACCTTGCTGTACTTGGGTTTTACAGGGTTACATCCTAATCTTAGATGTCGCCTTGATGTGTATTTGTCTTAAATGAATTGTGAAATGGTGCAGAGCTAAAATCATTTTTTACTTTTTTAAACACTACTGGGCCATGAACAGGTTGCTGGCTCCTGCAAAGGGAAGGAATACACTGAGTGAGGTCACTGCATTTCCCGTGCTGCTGCCTTATGTGACGATGGCTGCAGGAAAATGATAAGGGCAATTAAGGTGTGAAACTTGCCTGTAGTAGCGGGGCGTGAGCCTCCCTTGCGCATACCTCAATGCGTCTTGCCTGCTGTCTCTCAAAATCTTCATCCTGTTGCACCTGGTCACCATCCCCCTCCATATCCTCATCCTCAGGGGAGGCATCACACTCCAGGCTGTCCTCATTGTTCAAAGCTTCTCCCCTCTCTAGCACCAGAGCACAGCACACTACCACGATACTTGAGACCCTTGCTGGGGTATATTGCGATCTATCCAGGCATCTGAACAACATCTTCGAAAGGCCTATGGCCTGCTCGACGGTGGCGCGAGTTGTCCCGTGACAGCTGTTGTATCTCTCCTCTGCATCAGTGCATGGGTTCCTCACAGGAATAAATAGCTGTCTCTTTAATAGGTAACCCGGTATCCATTCTTGAAAGTACACAGGGGCCCTGGAAAGGTTTGGCACCTGGGACTGCCTTAGTGTCTAGCCATTGTAGCAGCTTCCCAGGAACCTTGCACAGACCTGAAAGATCCATTTGCGGTGGTTGCGGACCAGTTGTAGATTGAGTAAGTGGAAGCCTTTCCTGTTGATGAAAGCTGCTGCCTGCTCTGTAGGAACCTTGACCACAACATGCATGCAGTTGATTACACCCTACCCCTGGGGATATCCAGAAATGGCCCCAAATCCTATGGCATTCTCAGACTGAATGTCCAGATCAGCGCGAAAGTGTACATATTGGCCGGCCCTCTTGAACGTGGCACTGGTGACCATCTTGCTGCTTCGCTGAGCCGCAGACTGGGGGATCTCACAGATATCTCCAGAAACTCCTTGGAATGCTCCTGAGGCATAGAAATTCAGCGCCACAGTGACCTTCAACGCAATTGGCATTGGGTGCCCATCCCTCACCATAGGGCTCAGCTCATCCTCCATCACGACACACAGCTCATTGACCCCCCTCCCTGGTGAGGCGCAGTTTTCAGCGACACTGCTGCTCCAACATTTCTAGGAAGTTGAGCAGCTGATGATAGACCCTCTCGAGGTGGGGGGAGTGGGGGGGGGCGGGGAGTTGGGGGGTGGGTGTGGATATTGTCTTCTATGCACAAGAGATTGCTTGCATGCCCCTCTGCACCTTCCTCCTCCCTGCCCCCTTCCCCCTTCCAGGCTCATGATCCTGCTGCCCCTCTGGTTGTTGCTGTGCAGCTGCCTGAGAACATCAGAAATAGGAGCAGGAGTCGGCCATTCAGCCCACCCACCCTCCCCCCCTACGCCCCCGAGGCTGCTCCACTATTTAATAAGATCAAGGCTGATCTGATTGTGGCATTAACTCCACTTTCTTGTCTGCCCCCCATTACCCTTGACTCCCTTGTAGATCAAAAATCTGTCTAACTCAGCCTTGAATATTCAATGACCCAGCCTCCACTGCTCTCTGAGAAAGCAAATTCCAAAGATTAACAACCCTCTCTCCCTCTCTGATGCTCCTCCTCACTGTTTGTCTTGAAGCCTGAGTGAATGGGGCCCATGGCAAATAACTGTAATCATTCTCTTGGTCTCCCATCCCCACTTACTCCATAGATACAGGTAGCAAGTCCAAGATGGCACTCAAGCAGAATGTCCCCATTGTGCAGAGCAAGTTTGTCCCTGCTCCCAAATGCCACTTTCATTGTCCACTCAGCTCCACCCTCTATGCCAAGCCATGCTACCGTTTTCAATGGCTGCCAACCGCAGCCAACACTGACATCAAATAAGCTTCCACCTTGCTGTAGCTGGCAAGGCTCTGAAGCTCCATTGTTCCCTTGCTCCCATTGAAAAATTAGAAATGCTTGGTAAAATTGCAGTTAATTGCCTGTTTAACAGGCTTAATTACCTTCCTGTCACGTTCCAGTGTGACCTCCTCCTGCCAGCCCGGCTGCCTTTGGTAATATCTCACTGCCATTTACCGCTCCTCCCAACTCCTCGCCCATCTCCAATGGGCTGGTCAAATTCACTCCGATGTGTCTGAACGAGGTGAGAATGGCAGAAAGATGAACAGCTGCTGTTCGAAAGCAAAAAAGAGAAAAACGAGAGTAAGACCAAAACCTGAAAAGAAAATGGAAACAAAATGGGGGCAGATGTTATTGTCTGAAATTGTTCATTCACTTAATCTAACAATATCTCTTTGTAATTTTCCATTTCCATCTATGCTGCTTACAATGCCACCTATCTTTATATCATCAGCAAATTTGGATATGTGGCTTTCATCCTATCATCTAGGTCATTAATAAATTGCATTCTGTGAAGATATTTTACCACTCTTCAGATTGGCTATTTGAAAGTAGCTCCTTTGTATGGGAAGGATAAGACAGTTTCTATTCATAAGTGTATATTTTTTGTCAAAGGCACTACTTCACAAAGTAAACACAATAGCGTGGAGAATAGTGTGGCCCAACTTAATTTTTCAATACTGCTTTGCTGAATTTAATATGACTATCTTCGGGCATTATTTTGATTTTAATTTCAAAGTAATATGTTTTAATAAGTAATTTAAAGTAACTAATCTTTGAAACATTTAGAATTTAACATTTGTCAGTCAAATTCCCCATCAGACTAGGGCTTTCCCACAGGCCTTCGTCCTTGCTTTCACTGTTTTCACTGTAAATGTGTCAAATTTATAATATTTTGCTCAATGGTGCAGGAATGTTCTGTTGTCAAATTGGATTTGGGGTTTTGGGAACAATGTTTTTGTTGCAAAAGAAATATTATTTTAACTAATTAAGTCTATTAATAAATTAGATGGTGTTAATCGGGAAGTTATAAATCAGCACTAAGTGACTCTGTACTCCAAGTGGTGCTGTGGGATATCATTAATGCGAAGTGGAACATTTTTTCCACTTTGTAAACTCAATGTGAAACACTGCCAGGTCAGCTATAGTATGGATTACAAGCATACAAGACTCGAATAGTATTCCGTAATCTTCAACTTTACCATGAAAAAAGACATTTCCATTTCCCATACCAGTCACTCCTATGACATGCCTGAGTGAGGTCATCAGTTTAGGGGCGAGTGTTCTCAAACCCGTTGGTAGTATTCTTCTGTGTGTCCAGAACTTGGGTTGAGACTGCCAAAATAAATTCATTTAGAACTCTTACAAACATGGAATGAAAACACTGTCAGCTCACTCAGGACTTAAAGTCAGCTTCCAGAGATAATGGGCTGCATTTTGTTCTGAGTTCGGGGACCCAAAGTCAAGATAATTTCCGAAACCCGACCCTGAATGGCATTGATGTGACACGCCCAATGCCATTTTTGAGTGCTAGGCCAAACAATGGCCAGGGAGTGTGATCGGCATCCAATTAAAGATGACGGTTGGGCTCGCAAGGCTGGAGGGCCAACAAGAGGCCCTCCAGCCCTGAAAGATTAGCAGCATCAGAGATGGGCACTGCCAATGCAGGGAAGGGAAAGTGAAGGCGCCTCAAGATGGAGGCGTCCTCTCAAAGTTTCTAAAATTTATTCAATAGAAACTGGCCGCACCTGAGAGAGCGACATTGGGGAAGGGAAACTCCACCAGACAGCGGCATATGGTCACCCTGTAGTTATTTATTATTTGCAGCAGGGTACGGGGGTTTAAGAAGCCAAGTGGAGTGTTGTCCCCTCCCCCCGTCGGCCACCAGGAGGCCGCCTCCTTTCATTGACTGCGCTCTGGCCACCACGGGGGTTCTGCCTGCCAACCGGAAAATTCCAGTCGGCGACAGTAGAGGGGTTTTAATCAACCCTTTAATAGGACTAATAGCTACCTGCCATTTCTGTCCAGTGGGTGCGAAATTCAGATTGATAACACCACTGGAGACGACACTAGGGAAGTGGAGGGCCTCCGAGTGGAGTGCGCAGCGACTCCAGCCGTTTCCTGTGTGGCCCCCAGGGCGGTCCATGCTGGGAAGGGCCTCGCACAGGTCATGAATGCAGCGGAAGAATCCCAACTTGTGCTGTCATGATATTACTCAGCTGAATCATCTGATTTAACGTACTATTTACAAACTTGGACGTCTCAAATCCAATCAATGTATTTGTTCGTCATTCACCAAAGATCATGTGTTCAGCTGCAAGAGGGGCTCAGCAGTGGCATTATTTAAAGAGCTAGGCATCCAACTTGCAGGTAAGGTAATTTTAGAATAATTTCTGCTGTTGCAAGTGTCCAGAAAAACTGTGGCATGTTTTTGGAGTAGTTCTGGTGAGCTCCTGGATTTGGCAATGAGGGTTGCTGCACCCTCACAAGAAGGAAGAGGATTTGGTCACTGTAATATTACTTGTTCCTTTGATATTTGACCTACTGTAACACTCACAGAAATACAAGTAATAGCCAAAGAAAACATGAGTTCTTATTATACTTTAAACTAGAACATATATATATACAAACAGATACTGAAAAAGCCAGATCTAAACAAATCTCATACTGTCGGGCTATACCCACAACTCCCTGGTCATGTGTGACGCGACATCACTTCCTCCGGTGACCTTCATTTACAGCTTCTTAAGGTCGTCCAACAACATCCCCCTTTTTTTCCAAAGATAAAAACATATGTACAATATACAATGCTGTTGCAGTTCGGACTAACTATACATGATGAATACAAAACGTTATTTACAGGTAAGCAAGTTTAATACTCTCTAAAACATAGAGGAGGTTTGCTTATTTGTTCTGATCTTGTTATAGTAAACCTCTTCCCAGAGCTGAGCTCATCTTGACTACTCCTCTGAGAATCTGGTGACTCAGAAATCTGGTTAGCATGTTCTTGCTCTGTGCTCATAGCCGCTGTACAGTCATCTTCAGACTGTCTTTGAATATGTCCGTGATGCCACAGGGTTGTCACATGTAGTTTTGTCGTACAGCTCTCTGAGTTGACTTCGGTTTTGTCTAAGAATCACACCATTGTGTGTCTGGACCTCGTACAATCTGGGCTGATCGCATATTCTTGCAACCTCTGCAGGATACCAAATTCCCGACACATGATTGAGGACTCTGACCTCCTGTCCTACTCGCAGTCGAGATAGTTCTGGTTCTGCTTGCCTGTCATACGATGCCTTCATTTTCCCTTGTTTAGAAAGCTTAGAAAAATGATTATTGGCAACATCACCAATCACTGGCAACCCCTCTGGCCTCTGAGCACTTGCTGCAATGAACTGAAGCATGAGGAGAGACTCCCGGTCATATCACCTCTTCGTATCAAGAACCCCAGCCTTTGTGTCGTCCTTTACATGGACCGACCCAATACGCTCGAGCTAGGTATTTCCTGTCATCTTCGGTGCATGACTAAATTCCTGTATTGTAACAATTTGTACAGCTGGTCCAGTTGTGTCTACAAGATAAAATATTTATGGTAGTCATTCGGAGCTCCCATAGTTGCCCTGTCAGGTTATCGTTCCAATGCACTTGATTGGAGAACCACTGTAGGCAGTCAGCCTAGCTGTAGTGGGTTGTACCATAGATACCCATTTCTTTAAGTACATGTCCTTCAATATATGGATGGGCAGAATATTTGCATTTGTTCAGGTGTCAATTTTTACTCTGGGCTTATGCTTACGACTCTTCTGTGGACATATAATGCCGATCATGGCAAATGCCTCAGATTGCATAATAGCATTGGCATATTGATCCAAATTAACTATGTGAAATGCTCGCTCGCTACTCATATGAGTGCATTCTTCATTCATATTCTCCTGACAATCTGTCTCTCTGCCAACCTGATGTACCTGCTTGAGCTTAAGTGTTGTGTTGGCATATTTTTTGTTGTATTTTCCATCCTATCTTGCAGATGTTCTCTCTGCATGTGAGTTGCCACTATTCCTGTGTGCAATATCTGAGCTTGGCATTGTGCACTGCCTTGCCCAATGTCTTCACATGCCACAAGCTCTGCAGTAGTCCTGGACAACTGTGAATTGGGTGAGTTAGGTCACATTTGCCACAAAGTTTAGCAAACTTCTGAGCCTTGGTTACCATACCAATTGTCATAGCTGCCCACAATGCTTGTAACTGTTGGCGCCAGGCATGATGGCTTTAAATTTCCTTCCATCATTGAGTAGTGCGTCAATGGTGTGCCCTTTCTTCTTTTCTAGCAAGTCTTTTTAAAAGGAATCTATTGAGGTAGCTGCAATTACTAGCTCTACAATTCGTTCTGACAATTCAATATCTGTGAAGTCGTATTCTTGAGCTTGTCTCAGCACAATGCAACAAACTGATCAATGGACTCACTTTGTCTTTGCCGGTAGGTCATAAGCTCAAGCCAATGTACTCAGAAATTTACCTTCACCTTGAGTTTCTGGTCCAGGAATGTTCCTAGCTTGCTGGGGTCCTTCTAATCCTCAGCTGACAATCCTGATGTATTGATCCATTGCAGGCTCTCGTTGCCCAATGCGATCTTAATCGTGATATTTTGTTTTCCTAGTTCACTCACTTCTTGATCCAAGAAACACAATTCCATTCACTGTCAAAACAATTTAAATTCAGATGCTATGTCTGGTGCCTTCCAATCTATAATTAGATATCTGAAAGTCATTGTCTTAATGATCCTGCTTTCTTATAAATATAGGACTTTTTACAGGTTTTCTTTTTTACAGGCAAACTTCTTTTTTTCTTGTTTAGACAGATTTGTTTCCTTGTAGGCCTGCCCCTTTAAGAGTGAGATACCACAGCTGCTTTCTATTTACCAGCTTAGCTTTTTTTAACTGCGAGCTTTTTACGAAAAAAAGAGACAGAATTTTTCTCTTTTCTACAGCCAACTTCAGCTTGCAGTACTGGCAGCTTCCACAACCAGGCTTTCTCACTATGCTGTAGACCTCTAGTGGTGCTGTTGAGTCCTTCCCTCTCTTTTGGGCTTAGGCCCCACCCATGAGGAAAAACAAATGGGAAAACTAAAACAGAAATGGCTTCAGCTACTGATTTTCAAATTTTTCAACCCATTGCCAGGTCAGCTGAAAACTCTGATCCCCTGGCAAATTGCCTACTGCACTCACAGAGTTTCAGCACTTCCCGGGGTCCTGCCTGTGATCCTAACTCGCTGCACTGTTGTGGGGTTTCCTGCCAGCTGCTCTCCAGAATCTTCAGCCACTCCACGTAGTCATTCAGTTGTCTCTTAGTGTGTTCTTCAGGAAAAAGTCAAAAGTTGCTACAATGTAATTTTTGGAAGTCTTCAGAAATAAATGTGTCCTAAACATTGCAACCATATAATGTTACTTGTTCCTTTGATATGTGAACTATTGTAAGAATCACAGGACTCCAAGTAATATCCAAAGAAATGTGGCTTTATTATACTTTTAAGTAGAACATATATATACAAACAGTTACTGCACCAACTACATCAAAACATAGCTCACTCTGTCAGGCTACAGCCACAATTCCCTGATCATATGTGATGTGACATCATTTCCTCCAGTGACCTTCACTTATAGTATCTTAAGGTGGTCCTCTCTTAAGGTCACCCCACAACAGTGACCTGTCCACACAAAGGCTGCAACATGTGTAGGGGCTGCAGTTTCAATGCACCTGGTTCTGCAGAATAACAGGGAGATGGAGCAGAGACTGTAGAGAGGGCAAGGTCTACACAATGCCCTCTGGCACATTGGAGCCAGACTCCTCCATCTTCCTTGACAGTGACAGGAGACTGTCTGGCAGGCCAGCCAATGTACCCAGCATCCCAGCAGTTCCGAAGAAGGGTCACTGACCCGAAACGTTAACTCTGCTTCTCTTTCCACAGATGCTGCCAGACCTGCTGAGTGAATCCAGCATTTCTTGTTTTTGTACCCAGCATCTCATTGTGCATTCTCATCAACATTCTTCTGTTTGTCACCCCATCAAAGTCCTCATCTGAGTCCTCTGTAATAGAACTCATCTGCAACCTCACACTCAGCTTAGCTGGCACATGAACTATCCTTTCCCCCAGGCATGGCTGCAGTTCACTTGCACTCACTGACTCACTATGTGCTTATACCAACTCTATACTAACCTCGAAGGAATGTGCAGTGCCATTATCTGAGCTGGTGCTTGCAAGTGTCAGATCAAGTGGTGTGACCTCTTCATCAGTGCTCGGCTGTTAGCTCTTTCTTTCTTTCTCCTAGATATGCTGTGGCTGCAACAGTTCTTGGGTGTCTGAGAACAGCAAATCAGAAGGGGAAGGTTGGGGTGAGGGAAGTGAGGGGTGGGTTGCAAGAGACCCATGATCACACCATCTGCAGCATACTCATCATGTCAGATAGCAGGATGAGGGTGGGCTGGGAATTGAGAAGGGGCATAAGACATTTGCCATCCTCAATGTTCTCAGTAATGCCGAATGCCACGGGTTATGTCACAGCTGGCCCCATGATGCAGGGAGCCAGCTCCTCGGTAGGGCTCAAGAGATGCTGGTGTCCTTGTCTCCCAGCAGTCCGGCTCTGCTCCCTCTTTTTATGGGAAACCTTGTCCTGCAAGGGAGAGGGAGAAGGATGTCAGTGATTATGCTGCACTATGTTTGGGTGATGTGCCTGCCACAGCTGAACAGCTGGTGGCATGTAGAAGCAGCGGGAGCTGGGTTTGAGGCTGGCATCATTGGTATGTTTGTGAGGGTGAGGTGGAGTATCTGGATGTTAGTCCTGAGTTCTGAATGCCAGGGAGTGCCAGGGATGAGTGAATGATGGGGGTGTGGTGCATTGAGCAATGGGGGATGTTAGTGGAACGGTAGTAGGAGATGTCATGTGAAGATGCACTCACTAACCTTGACCACCTTTGTGAAGTCATTAGCCTTCTTGTGACACTCCAGCTAGGTCTTCAGGGACAGAGTCTGGGAACTTAACTGGCTGGGCACCTGCTTCCATTGCCTTCTGAGGGCTGTCTTTGAAGGCCTCCTGTCCCACCCTGCAAAATATGGCCTCTGTCCTCCTGTCCACCTCCACCACTAAGGGCTCCAGCACCATATCCATGACCCTGGAAGCCCTTTCTCTGCCCTGGTGTTCCATTTTCCTTGTTTAGAATTGCAGCACTGACATTGAGCAGCAGCGTCTTGTGATTCAGTACAGCTTCCCTTTAAGAGGATTAGACTGCCTTTAAGAGGAGCAGACTGCCTACACCATATACACTCTGCGAGCCCTGCTCAGCCCCCTACTGAGCACTCAGGTTGCGAGCAATGGGCCCCACTCAGACCAATGCTAAAATCTGAAAAATGAGGGTGCCTACTTCCATGGAAACGGGCGAGGTTAGGTCATGAATCATGACCCCGTGCCCAACAAATGGCACGGACAAATTTTTAACCCAAAGCAGTGTTACGGCCAGGTGAGGAAGAGATCTCGGCTTCCCCTTTCGCCCCTTCTCTGGTTTGACCGCAACAGGATTTATCTTTTAAACACAGTTATTTAACTTACCACCACAGTGAGCATTTGATCCTGTTCCTCTAATATAATTGCAAATTAACCAATCAGACAAGTTTTCTTAAGTTTAAACAAAAAAGATGTAAGTTTATTAACCTAATCACTCTAAACTGGTTAAAATTACTAAAATACGTGACGCATCCATTCTCACATTCACACGAAAGGCACACACTCATACAAATAGATATAGAGGGGAAAAAAGAGTTGGGCGGTTGAAGTAAAGTCCGTAATAAATGGAATTTAAATACTGAGTCTTAGTGTCTTTCACTGTAATTAAATCTTGAAGTCCTCGCTGGGCCATGTGCACAATTCAGGCTAGCTTCTCTGGTTCCGGTAGGCTGAAGAGGGGCTTTATCCGGGTGCTCTGGTGTTGGACTGCAAGAATCTGTAGTCTTGAGGCTTAGTAGCTACCACCAAGGCTTCCCTGGGACTTTGCTGGAAAGAGAGACAGAGAGTGAGATGCTTTCTTCCTTGTTCAGTTACTGTCTGCTTTCTGAGGCATAATTCACAAACTCTCAGAGTTACACAAGTAGTCATGTGACCAAGTAGTCATGTGACCTACTCCTGCTCCTAATTCATATGTTCGTATGGAACCACCTCTTTGTTTGAAACAGAAGTTTCTGGAATGATCTCTGAAACTCAAGGTTGTCCAGACATACTTGGTGGGGGGGGGGGGGGGGGCGGGCGTGCGGCGGTTGGCTCTTTCAAAGTCAATGGGTGTCAATGGCTTTTGACGATCAACATTGACAAAACCATTTGAGGTAATTGAATCAGAGTGCATCCCTATTGTTCTGGCTAGACTGGGTAATCACCTCTGTCTCCCAGCTGGCCTTTGGCTTCTGATATGCAAATTATGCATGGCAATCTATAGCTGCTCTGTTCTGCTTTTTAAAAGTTATTTGTAATAATATCCAAAAGAAAATCTCAGGCACAGTTCCATACGACAAAATTAATATTTTCTATTTGGCATGTGGGATTTCCGTCACAGTAATTACCCAACTGTATCAAGTAATCCCTTTGTGAGCAATTTCTTGGTGCGATACATGAGCTTTGAGTGTCAGCATCATCAGCAACACCACTAGTGTTGCTTTGGGGCAATAAAGTAGCTGCGGGTAGTGCAAAATTGACTTTAACATGATCAAATGACTGCTTCTGGGTGCTGTTCTGCTATCACTTTTGTACTGCTAAGAAATAATTGCTGCTTTGTAACAATGTGGAAGTGACAGTATAACTCTGAAGTCAGATCACAAATTTATATTGGAACACAGACCCTTATAGTGAGACCATCTCGTATCAGTTTGTTCATGACCAGGGCTCAGTGGGTCGCACTTTTGGCTCTGAGGCCAGAAGATTGTGGGTTCAAGTCCCATTCCAGAGACTTGGGCTGGAATTTTACATTAGGCGGGAGGCCCCACCCACCAGCCAAAGAGGCAGGGTGAGCCCGCCTCTGCCAGGTCTGGGGAGCCACCCCGGGATTTTTTGCTCCCCAGTCCCTTAATTGGACTTGGGCGGGACTTACACATCCTTGAGGCAAGAAGTCCTGCCTAATGGAATGGCCAGCCAATCAGCGAGCCGGCAGCTCTTGGTCCCAGCAGCTCCACCAGGAATGGCGGCCACTGCTGGGACTACACCCTGCCATCGGAAGATAGAGGAAGGACAGTCCCAGAACAACTGTAAGTTTTTGGGGCCTCACCGGGGACAATCAGCCGGGCCCCAGTGAGGCAAGGTGGGTCGGTTGGGGGTGGGGGAGTTTTATGTGGTGAGGGTGATTGGGGCTTTGGCAGCGGCCCTCCATGGGGCACAGGGCGCCCAATCAGGAGGGGCCCCCTCCAGCCCGTGAGAAAACCGCCAGGTTTTACCTGGCAGTGTTCTTGGGGCATTTGCTGTCTGCCTGCCGTGGGTAAAATATCTGTGACGGTGGGACGAGGCCCTTAAGTGGCAGTTAATTGGCCACTTAAGGGCCTTGATTGGCCTGGGGTGGGCAGACCGTTTCTCGCCGCTGCCTCCCTGCGTAAAATTGCAGCGGGGGCAGGAAGTGTCGGGAATGGCCCCCCCACCTCCCACTCATTTTTATGCCCCCCACCTCGCCCCCCCCGCCCCAACCCCTGCCACTTGCCCACTGGTTGGGGGGGGGGAGGGGGCCGTAAAATTCTGGCCTTGATCACAAAAATGTAGACTGATGCTCTCGTGCAGTACTGGGGGAGTGCTGTCTTTCAGATGAGACATTAAACCAAGGTCCTGCCTGCTCTCACAGTTTGATATAAAAATCCCATGGACTATTTCAAAAGATAGCATTGAAGTTAGCCCTGGTGTCTTCACCAATATTTATTCCTCAGTCACTATCACTAAAACAGTTTATCTGGTCGTTATCACATTGCTGTTTGTGGGAGTTTACTGTGTGCAAATTTACTCCTGCGTTGCCTACATTACAACAGTGACTATACTTCAAAAGTACTTCATTGGTTGGACGTCCTGAAGTCATGAAAGGTGCTATATAAATGCAAATTTTTCTTTTCTATCTTTGACATTGTTTGGAATATAATTGTATTGCAATGCCACACCAAGTTTATAAAGCTCGCCAGAATCCATTGAGTCTCTCGGATACTTTATAAACCAATAATTTAAAGGATAAATACACGGATCTTGCAGTCCCAGTAGAGAGTTGTGAAAAGAGAATGAATCTGGTCAGAGAAAGGGCGACAATACTGTAGGATTGATTCTCCAACCCCTGTCTCCTTTGAGGTGCTCGTCACAAGGAGCGTTTGCCAGTGAATTTACCTGTAAATGTTTTGAGGAAGTGCCACATCTGCCCATACACTCAGAGCATTTTAAAATTTATTTACCTGAAGAGGAGCTTTACATAGGCATGTAAGTATGTGTAGGGTGCTCACCTAGCCATGAGAGATATGTTTGCAGCCAGCCAGTGTAAGTCAGGTACTATTGGCTGTGAAATGATACTGTAGCTGCCAAATTGATACCGGAAGTTATTGCATTAACTGCAACTTAATGCTCCCTGCTCCCTAGGACCTTAGATTTTTAGGATTTTTTAAAATTCATTCATGGGATGTGGACGACACTGGCCAGGCCAGCATTTATTGCCCATCCCTAATTGCCCCTGAGAAGGTGGTGGTGAGCTGCCTTCTTGAACCGCTGCAGTCCATTTGGGGTAGGTACACCCACATTGCTGTTAGGAAGGGAGTTCCAGGATTTTGACCCAGCGACAGTGAACGAACGGCGATATAGTTCCAAGTCAAGATGGTGTGTGACTTGAAGGGGAACTTGCAGGTGGTGGTGTTCCCATGCACTTGCTGCCCTTGTCCTTCTAGTTGGTAGAGGTCGCGGGTTTGAAAGGTGCTGTCTAAGGAGCCTCGGTGCATTGCTGCAGTGCATCTTGTAGATGGTACACACTGCCGCCACTGTGCGTTGGTGGTGGAGGGAGTGAATGTTTGTAGATGGGGGGGCCAATCAAGTGGGCTGCTTTGTCCTAGATGGTGTCGAGCTTCTTGAGTGTTGTTGGAGCTGCACCCATCCAGACAAGTGGAGAGTATTCCATCACACTCCTGACTTGTGCCTTCTAGATGGTGGACGGGCTTTGGGGAGTCAGGAAGTGAGTTACTCACCTCAGGACTCCTAGCCACTGACCTGTTCTTGTAGCCACGGTATTTATATGGCTACTCCAGTTCAGTTTCTGGTCAATGGTAGCCCCTAGGATGTTGATAGTGGGGGATTCAGCGATGGTAATACCGTTAAATGTCAAGGGGCGATGGTTAGATTCTCTCTTGTTGGAGATGGTCATTGCCTGGCACTTGCGTGGCGCGAATGTTACTTGCCACTTATCAGCCCAAGCCTGGATATTGTCCAGGTCTTGCTGCATTTCTACACTGCTTCAGTATCTGAGGAGTCACGAATGGTGCTGAACATTGTGCAATCATCAGCGAACATCCCCACTTCTGACCTTATGACTGAAGGAAGGTCATTGATGAAGCAGCTGAAGATGGTTGGGCCTAGGACACTACCCTGAGGAACTCCTGCAGTGATGTCCTGGAGCTCAGATGATTGAGCTCCAACAACCACAATATTCTTCCTTTGCTTTAGGTATGACTCCAGCCAGAAGAGGGTTTTCCCCCTGATTCCCATTGACCTAGTTTTGCTAGGGCTCCTTGATGCCATACTTGGTTAAATGCTGCCTTGATGTCAAGGGCAATCACTCTCACATCACCTCTTGAGTTCAGCTCTTTTGTCCATGTTTGAACCAAGGCTGTAATGAGGTCAGGAGCTGAGTGGCCCTGACGGAACCCAAACTGAGCATCACTGAGCAGGTTATTGTGAAGCAAGTGCCACTTGATGGCACTGTTGATGACACCTTCCATCACTTTACTGATGATTGAGAGTAGGCTGATGGGGCGGTAATTGGCCGGGTTGGTGTTGTCCTGCTTTTTGTGTACAGGACATAACTGGGCAATTTTTCACATTGCAGGGTAGATGCCAGTGTTGTAGCTGTATTGGAACAGCTTTGCTAGGGGCGCGGCATGTTCTGGAACACAGGTCTTCAGTACTATTGCTGGAATATTGTCAGGGCCCATAGCTTTTGCAGTGTCCAGTGCCTTCAGTCGTTTCTTGATATCATGCGGAGTGAATCGAATTGGCTGAAGTCTGGCATCTGTGATGCTGGGGACTTCAGGAGGAGGCCGAGAAGGATCATCAACATACAGGAACATTTGGAAAAAGAATAGGCCATTCAGCCCCTCAAACCTATTCCACCATTGAATTAGAAGTTGATCTGCACCTCAACATCATTTTTCCGCTATTGCTTCATGTATTTTGTCCTGTTCTGGGCACCACATTTTCGGAAGGATGTTAATGCATTAGAGAGGGTACAGAAAAGACACACAAGAATGTTTTCAGTTATATGGATAGTTTGGTTAAGATAGGTCTGTTCTCCTTGGACAAGAGAAGATTATGAGGAGATTTGATAGAGGTGTTCAAAATCATGAGGGATCTGGACAGTGTAGATAGGGAGAAACTGTTGCCATTGGCTGAAGGGTACAGAACCAAGGACACTGATTTAGGGTGATTGTCAAAAGAGACAACAGTGACATAAGGAAAAACTTCTTTATGCAGCAAGTGGTTAGCATCTGGAATGCAGTGCCTGAGAGTGTGGTGGAGCCAGATTCAGTCGAGACCTTCAAAAGAGAACTGGATAAATATCTGAAGAGAAAAAATTTTGCAAGGCTACAGGGAAAAGGCAGGGGAGTGGGACTAGGTGAGTTGCTCTTGCAGAGAGCTGGCACAGACATGACAGGCTGAAAAGCTTCCTTCTATGCTGTAACCATTCTATGCTTCTATGTTCATTGATACACTTCCCTAACAAAAATCTATCTCAGTCTTGAAAGCACCAGTTGTCTTTTGGAAGAGAGAGTTCTAGATTTCTACCACACTTTGTGGGAAGAAAATGCTTCCTGGTTTCTTTCCTGTGAGGCCTGGCTCTAATTTTAAAATCTTGTCCCCTTGTTATTTACAGCACAGAAGAAGGCTATTCAAACCATAGTGTTTGCAACATGATAGACCTTCAGCAGGAGCTTCTTTCATCCCAGTTCTGGGCTGTTTGCCTACATTTTTGTATCGCTATCAAACTATGCAACTGCTCCAGGGAAGATAAATAGGTGCAGTCTCTCAATTTGCATGATTGCATAAATAAAAGGAGATAGCCAATATTCATGATAGAGCTCCACTTTTATTGGGGGCGGAGGTATTAAGCCATGTTACCTATAATTTACGTGATTGAGGTTAAGCACTACTGAAGATATTATAGAAGTAGTATTGCCAGTACTTGCTGTATCAGATCAATGTCAATTTTCTTGGTCATAACCACTCCACAACACCACAGAAAAGAATTCCTAAGCTATTGCTAATGGTTGAATTGGAATAGAATACTTTGTTTGCATGCTAGATATTAAAATTAATTCCACGTACTATAGTCTTAACACTATTGAAGTGTGATGCAACATTTTGCTTTAACTTATAGATGATTCAATATGTTAAGTGTACTAAATTGAACAACAGACACAGAAGTCATCATGTCATCAGTGTAGTTACTCGAGTGCTGTGCTGTTTTAAATCATGAATATCATTTAAATATCGCTTTAAGGCCCAATTTCAAAATAAAAATTCTCAGCTTTGTTCGTCTCATCTCTGAACCTTAAGTTTTAATATAATTTTATTTATAGTTTTCAAAAATTCTAAATTTGTAATTTTCTCAAATGCAACTAGATTTTAGTTTCAGTCTTGGATTAGTGAAAAATGTAATTCCACTGTCTATATTTTTGTTCTGTTCTTCAGGCTTATTTTTCAAAATTTGTTTCAGAAAATTTCACAATTGCTTCACTTCACACAAAATTTGAGACCACAAGACACATTAGAGTAATTTCACTTTGTCATTGAACGCCTTCATTTATGGCACATTAAAGGCACTATATAAATGCAAAGTTGTTGGTGTGGTTCACTGATCCCACAGTTCCACGGGGAACTGTGTTCAAAGAAGATGCAAGTTGGAAAATTGGCACGCAAGTGCTAAAGTGCCATCTTCTACCCATTCTCTCTCCAAGTGTGGCTCCCTGCTGGAAATACAGGGCCAGTAATCTTGCGAAATATTAAACTGGGGCTGATACTGTATTATTAATTGTCAATGTCTGTTTCAAATACTGTGAACTGACCAAAGTTGTTTTAGTCTTAGAAATCATTTTGGTTTTAACTTTAGTCTCGTCTCTTTAGAATCAAAACTTATAGAAGATTATCACAAAGAAGGAAGCTCACCATGTCCAAGTCAGCTCTCTAAAAGAGCTATCCACTTAGTCCCATCGCTCTGCTGTTTTTAAGCTTGATCTCAAATTTTAGTCTTGCTTTAAATTATTTCTAATAAATTTCATTCTAATTCCAATTTAGTTAACAGAAATGCAACAAATTTAATTTAAAAAAAGGTTAACTTGTCTTTTCTCTTTACACATGCTAACAACATGCTGTGTATTTCCAGCATTGTTCTAGATTTATTTTAAATAACTGTTTTCTTCCCAATTTCAGTTGAGGAAAACATAGGCAGGGTAAGGGGTAGCCAAGCATAGCCAATATATATGAATAACTGTCAGTGTCATATGCTAACTAATCAGTGTCGGATGTGTGGGAAACTTGTCTTACATCTCTGAAAATGCTTGCTCTGGGTGCCAAACTGCTGGAAGGTACAAAGTTAAAAATACACTGCGGACAGTTGAGCCATACATTCCTTTTTCTCCCATGGTTGTTATCTGGGAAGCTAACCATTTTGAGATGTTTGAGGCCCTAAAAAATTATTTGTTTTCTAACTTACTCCAGGAAAATTAGATGCTTAGTAATGACAGTACTCTCCTTCACAAACGGCCTACTTAAATGTCACTATAAGTTGCCAATTACAATAGTTGGCACAAAGGCTGAGATTGACTGATAAAGTATGGTGCACAACGATGAATTATCATGATCATTATGTATTTCAAATGAATTAAATATTATTTCAGTTTTCTGTTTTAACTATTTTTTATCCCCTGTTGCGGTCCAACTTATAGGGCACGTGCTGATTCTCAGTACAAAGGATCTCCTTCAAGATATTTGGCAATGCCACTTGTATCCAGTAGCCAGTAGATGCATAATTTCAGCCTGGATTGGCTCCATATCCTTTAGGGAAGCTTTTCACCTCTACTTAGTGTCTGTCCTGATGGCCAAACAGTGTGTCTTGGGTCATCAACTGAAGTTCAATTGTAGCATTCTGCATTGTGGAATGCATTATTGACCCATAATTTACTGTCCAACTAACAGTGAGCCTAATGGCACCCAATGTTATTTATGCACAAATGCAACTTCAGGTGAGAGGCAAATGCATGGAGAAATACAGTTATCCAAATATAGCAGCTTCGCACCAAAAGTTGGTGCCTGAGCTATGCCACTCCACTGTTAGCGTCACAAAAACGGCATTTCACTGTCTGCCTCACCTTTGAACTGCACAGAACGGTATAAAGTTGCTGTATTTGCGTGGTCAATTCAAACTAAACTCAGCACAGAAAGTTAAGTCATGTCAATTTCAGTCTAAGCTCCCTTTTAATTACATGATAAGTGTTAATTATAGCTAAATAGTCTCTCCAGCACTGAAAATTAACTATTACAATTGTGGAGTCTCATTCCTTCAGGTTTTAATTGTTGTTCATAAAAAAATTGTTATTCATTGTTGAAGATTTTAAAAATGTAAAATTTTATTTTTTCTCTTTTTTTAAAGTCTTGTTTCTCCCTCTTTCGTAATCCAATCTTTCTTTTCCACTCTCTATTTCTCTTTCTGTACCTGATTTGACAGGCAGCAAAGCAACACTGCTTGCTGCCGATCTCGACAAAAGCTGCCTCAAAGATCTAGAAATCTCTATGGCATGGATTTCCCTTTTCCCAATGTTATTTGAATCTGGCGCCAAGTCATGAGGATCTCCAGGCATCTAGCAACAGTGACGACACAAAGCAGGGTAATCAGCCAATCACATTGAAATATTCTCACAGATAGCAAACCAAGAAGTCAAGTGCACTGAATATTCTTCATTTTTACTTATATTTTACAGAAAGTGAAATAAATAATTGGTACATACACAGGGGATTAAGGTAGAAGCTGAAAGATCACAAACAAACATTTAAAAATTATTTTCAAAATATATGGAATTTTTTATCATAATGGAGGAACTTGACATCCCACAAATATAAAATTAGTTTTTTAGTGAGTTTGTGAGCAGTACTTGTGAACTTAGCATGGTGTTAAAAGCTAAGTTACACCTCATTCAACAAGATGTAACACTTTCATAGGTTTTTACAACAATGCTAACAGTGAAAAAGGGCATGTTCTCATTAGTTCAGTAATGTCTAGTTGCAATCTACAGGGACATCAACAGCACGCCTTATGGAGAAGTAGAAAATCACTGACAACAACTTCTGAATTTCCGTGTTTAACTGCACATGTGCAGACACCAGATGTTGCTGTCAGTTTCAGAGGAGTAGTGACAGCGAACACTGACAGTTTTGTTGTCATCATCAAAATCCTGGCCATTGAATTCAACAACTCTAATTTACATTTCCGTCTCAGTCCTTACACTGTTAATTTAACAATCCTGCAATCTAACTGGTTAATGAGATACACATATGGGCCAGAATTTTATGGTTGATGGACGTGTGTCTTGGGTCCCGGAGGTGGGTTAGGAGGTGAGGGGCGCGGAAAGGCTGGTAGCTATCACTGGGAGGTCTTTTACGTCCCCAACACACCCGCTTGCCATGGGCAAAATACCCGTGGAGGCGGGGTGGGCCCTTAAGTAGCCGTTAAGTGGCCACTTAAGGGCCTTGATTGGCCTCGGGCTGGCGGGCCATTTCCCACCATCCCGCCCAACGCGGTAAACTTGTCCGGAGGCGGAAGCAGGGTGGGTAGGCCTCCCGGAGCCTGCCGCTCAATTTTACGCCCCCACACCACCATCCGACACGCTGGTGCGGCATAAAATTCCGGCCATGCTTGCCCTGTTCACTCAGGTCCCAGATGCCTAGTTTCTCTCATTGCACTGTTATCAGCTCACACTTTCAGCAGCTGGCCATGCAAAATATTATGGTGATTAAACAAGCAAGGGGAAGTCTGACCTCCGATAGTAAATAATGGCCCATCATCTTTTACATTATTCCAATCCTCTATCTTCCATCTCTCTTCCATTCCATAACCTGCTTCAATTGATTTTTCATAGTCTTCTTCAGATACACCAGAAATTCTATTTTTCTAGCACTTTTTATTTAGACATTGCATAGTTAATATCAAATTATCCCCTGTTATTTACTATTCACTAGTCTGATTACAACATCAGAAACCTTTATTTTTAGGTAGTTTTGAAATGTGAGCAACATTTGGCCCGTCCCTAGTTGCCATAAGAAGATGTTGGCTGGGATTTTATTCCGGCGCCGGGGGCCTCAACCTCCAGCAAAAAAATGCCAGCGAGAACCACACATCGCCCCTCTGTGGGAGGCCCAAATAATCAAATGCCAATTAGTCACATAACTGAACAGAGGTGGGCCTTCCTTGGGCTCAAGAACTCCAGATGGCAGTTCCACCCTCTGATTGGCTGGCAGCTCTTCAACTGCACTGCGTCACCACGAAAACAGTAGCTGCTGCCAGTGGAGCACCCACCCGAGGCCTAGGAGTGGCGCTGGACCCAGGCCGCAGGTAGGTCAAGGCGGGAGGGGTCTTGCGGGCTGAGGGTCGTGGGGAGGGGAGGTGTAGGGAGTTGGCAGTAAGGGAAAGGGGCTGGCTCTCAGCGGGCTTCCCCCCCTATTCTGGATGCCAGTTCAAGAACTAAGTGCCTTTAATGGCCCCATCTCCACGCCTCGGTTTTTCTTGCCGTGCTTCTCGTGCAGTGACAGGCCTACCCGCTGCTTGGCTAATTGATGCAGTGGCAGGATGAGTCCCTTAAGTGGGCATCATTGCCCACTTAAGGGCCTCAATTGGCAGAGGGACAGGAAGGCCGTGCACAGGGGTATCCTGCCACCTTCCTGCCCTGGACTTAATTTTGGCTGAGGCAGGAAGGTGGCGGGGCCTTCCCTGCCACCATCCCACTCGATTACATGCTCTCCCCGCCTCCAAACCCACCACCGGTGGAGAGCACAAAATTCCCCCCTTTGGTGGGCCTTTCATGTGAACCACTACAGTCTTGCAGTGATGATATTCCAGTGATGGAGTTAGGTAGGGAATTCGAGGAGTTTGTCCCAGCAGCAATGAAGGAACCAGGATATACGTCCAAGTCAGGAAGGTATGTGACTTGGAGATAATGGTATGCCCATGACTTGCATTTCTATAGCAACTTTCACAACCTTAGGATGTCCTAAAGTACTTTACAGTCAATGGAGTACTTTTTGAAGAGCAGTAACTGTTGTAATCTGAGACTTAAGTACTAAATCTAGGCTGACACTTGTGTGCAGTACTGAGAGAGAGTTACACTGTTCGAGATGCCGTTTTTTGCATGAGATGTTAAACCGAGGCCCCGCCTGCCCTCCCAGATGGGTATAAAAAAATCCCACAGTCCTATTTGAAGAAGAGCAATGAAGTTTTCCATGGTGTCCAGGCCAATATTTATCCAGTATTTATTCAACTATCATCGCTGAAACAGATTGTCTGGTCATTATCACATTGCGATTCATATAAAAAATGTAAAGGAAAATATGAGGAAATAATTTCAATATTGCTACCCTCGCTCTCATATTCTTTCATGATTATGTAAAAAGGCAATGAAGATTATTTTGCAGGCAATAATATGCCCTTAAAATAATCAGAAAAAATTATAGTGATTGTGTATTCCTGTTGAACCTGTATCAGTATTCAGTATACTTTATTGTTGTTACACAGTATTACACAGTAAGCCTGCAATTATGTGATTTTACAAATTAGAATCACATATGGTAGCAGTCTACCCTGAACCAGCTACCCCACAACGTAAAAGATGATCCTTCCAAATTAAGCCCTGATCAAGTGCATCCCAAGAACCCAAACAGCTGATTGACTGGCTGGCAGCAGGAGTTGCACAGAAAGGAGAATAAAGAAAAATTAAAGACAAATGGAGTAGTGCAGTCTTGGCAGACAGTCAGCAGGGAAGGGGGGATTAAGTGACAAATGTGTTTGTGAAGCAAATACTCGTCACAGAGGGAGAGCTGCACAACAAATAAATAAGAGTCCGAATTAATGAATAAATAAAAACTGACAAGTGTTCTTGTCAATGAAACCTTGGGAAATGCTCTTGATGGACATTTCTTTCACCTTGTGATGATTCTCTGGGGAGAGCGGGAGTGTGAGAATTTGGTAATTATTTAACTCTTTGATTGCCAAATGTTATTTTCATATTAACTAGCCACTTCAGAACTGAGCTGTCTCTTCCATATTCCTCCAAGACTTTTCCTTTCTCATGTCATTACTTTCCCACTCACTTTGGTTTGTCTGTTTAACTCATTTTTTGTCTTTTAATGCATTTTACATATCTGACATAACCTTGTATAACCCTGCATTTTAATTTTTAAATATTTTAAAGTACCAGTGCTGAATTGACAAAATATTTCAATAATTTCTCCCTCTCTCATTCTACATTTGTAATATGCAAGATTCATCATTTACAGAAGATCCTTTTTGCAGCTGTTATATGATAGAAAACATGTGTGTTTATAGCATTTTCAAAGCTGCAAAATCATTCAGTACACAAAGGGGGAATGGGGAACATCATAAAGGCAAATGTAAAGAAGGTTGCTTCAACTGCAGTATGAAAATTAAAATGTGCCCATTGCTGTTTCTTTCATAGCCTTTTACTAGTGACACTTCACTGCAGCAAAAATATTAATGATTTTTATTTGTTTATGAAATGCTACACATTACACAGTTGCTGAAACATTTCATATTTGCCTACATAACAATGATCACTGTACTCTCAAACCAATTTGTTGTGTGAGGTGTTTTGAGATGTTTTGTTGTTGTTATCAAGCTGTATGTAAGAACAAGGATGCCTTTTATCACCCAAACTGCCTTATGATCACCATGCCTCACCATGCTTCTGGGCCTCACCTTGAATTTTAAAACCATAAGTTGTGTTGTAATGCTCCTGTCTGTTGGACTTCATTGTGTGTTAGCTGCCACATTTGCCTGAAAAACAACAGAATTTATACTTCAAAAGCATTTCATTATGCTTCGGGACATCCTGAGTACACGAAAAGCATATGGGTGCAAGTATTTTCATTCCTTCTGTCCAACTTGAACTTATCTTTAATTAAAATATTGCACTTGTAATGATACTAAGCTAATTAGACTTCTTAACTTACTTGCAGCGGTGATCAGGAGCTATTGAACTTAGACACAAGTGAAATAAACAATATATCAGTACTGTTTGCTTGATGCTACCATAACTATTAAAGAATTATCAGGAGTTTCTGAGAGACATGAATGTGGATTTTCCAGTTTAGCATGGACCGGGCAATGGACAGGCACAGTGGCCTTTACCCGAATCATATTGATTGATGATAACCCCGCTCCAACCTCCAAGGTCTGCCTCACTATCCTAGTACCAGTGAACTCCTGGCAATAAAATCCAATGAATGCTCACTGCTTGTGCAGTGGGATTTCATGCACTGTCACATAGCCACATGTGTGCCATAATTTTGCAGAATCCTGCCATTTGAAAACAGTGGAGTAGTACCAGTGCTATGCCCTATGTTGCCAGTCATTTATGGGAAATGTGACCTACTGAACAACGCATCGGTCTTCATGATACATCTATGCACTTCAGATTGACTGACAATACTGATGTTCCTTGTGGTGCCCTGGAATGAGCATTCACGTGTGAAAGACTTGTCAGCCTCTGGTGAAATTTGGCTGGAAGTCATATTCCAACATGTGGCATAATTCCATTGCAGCCTGTCTAGTGAATGCCTTGCATGCCTTCCATCTCTCTGTTATTCTTCCTCCTTCTCGTTCTCCAAATAACTTAAATATGAAGATGTTCCCTTAAAAATACTGAGCATCAAAATTTGAACTAAAGCAGAAGTATGACTGAAAGTCCCAGCATAGTATCACATTAGAGAAAATAAGTTCTGCTGAAATATCAAGGCAAGTATAGTGCAGTCTGTATATCTAAATTTCAGGGAATGGCAGTTGTGGACTGCCCACCTTAAGTGCAGCCTTGCATGCCTTCCTTCTCTCTATTATTCTTCCTCCTTCTCTTTCTCCAAATAACTTAAATATGAAGATGTTCCCTTAGAAATACTGAGCATCAAAATTTGAACTAAAGCAGAAGCAGCAAAAATAGCAGTATCAAAAGTATAATGAAAATAATGTGGTGACAAAGTGAATACCCCCAACAAGCCACATCTGGAACATATTTCTCCCAAAGCCTTCAAAAGCACATGTTAAAAAATGTGCTTTTACCTTTAAGTGCTGTTTTCCAGTTGGAATACTATTCAGCAGCCCAGAATACCTGTTTTATGTAGGCAGGATGAAAACATGAAGCATTCCTTACATGAATTAAGTGAAGTTGCAAATGCATTCATTGTATTTACTTTAATTCATTAGAATATTAAAATGAAGCTCTCATGCCTGTTTTTGTTGAAGCTTTCTGCCCCTAAGTCCCATCCAAATGGAAGTGCATTTGTTAGGCAGGGATCTGGTGTCCCTCTGTCTACAAGTGATAGAAGTGTGGAGAAGTTCAATGAGGAAATGAGGCTATATCGGTATGAATGAACAAACTTACTCTGTAGTGAAGTGACATCCAGAAAAGAAAATGTCAGTATTTCGGCCATTTGATCAGAGCTGAAAAGCTACAGAGATCTCTTCGAGAGGACAAAGTGGAGGGCAACAGAAAGTGGGGTTGACCTAGGCGTAGTTGGATGTTGCATGTCACAGAGCAGTTGTAGACGAGCTACAGTGGATGTGTGAGGATGGTGCAAGATAGACGAGCATGACATACCATGACAGCAGATCTCCTGGTAGGTGTAGCTACAAGTAGCAACAGCTGCAACCACAATGATGACAAGCCAACATTGTACACCATGGTGCTATATGCTATGGTATTCAGCATAACTTTCAAATTAGTCCTGGAAAATTAAGCAATAGGAAGATAGGAACAAGAATAGGCCATTCAGCCCCTCAAGCCTGTTCACCATTCAATGAGATCATGGCTGATCTGCACCTAACTCCATCCACCTGTCATAGCTCCACACCCTTAATACCTTTGGCTTGCTAAAATAACTGATCTCATATTTACAATTATTGATTGAGCTAGCATCTACTGCTTTTTGTGGGACATAGTTTCACACTTGTACTACAGTTTGTGCAAAAAAGTGTTTCCTAACATCTCTCCTGAATGGCCTGGCTCTGATTTTAAGATTATGTCTCCTTGTCCTAGACTTTCCCACCAGTGGAAAAGGTTTCTATCTATGCAATCAGTTCCTTTCAAAATCCTAAAAACCTCAGTCTAATCACCCCTTAATCTTCTGTATTCAAGGGAATGCAAGTCAAGTATTGTTTCATATGTGTGAATTATATCAATCATTTAAAAAGCTAAATGATAATTTGCAACCATATGGAGTCATGGAGTCACAGAGTTATACAGCACAGAAATAGGCCCTTCGGCCCATCGTGTCTGTGCCAGCCATTAAGCACCCAACTATTCTAATCCCATATTCCTGCACTTGGCCCATAGCCTTGTATGCTATGGCGTTTCAAGTGCTCATCTAAATACTTCTTAAATGTTGTGAGGGTTCCTGCCTCCACCACCTCTTCAGGCAGTGCATTCTAGATTCTAACCACCTTCTGAGTGAAACATTTTTCCTCAAATCCCCCCTAAACCTTCTGCCCCTTACCCTAAATCTATGCCCCCTGGTTCTTGACCCCTCCGCTAAGGGAAAAAGTTTCTTCCTATCTAACCTATCAATGCCCCTCATAATCTTGTATACTTCAATCATGTTCCCCCTCAGCCTTCTCTGCTCCAAGGAAAACAACCCTAGCCTTTTCACAGGGGATAAGTAGAAGGGAATTATAGGGAGATATCTCATTCTAGGGGTTGAAATGATATCAGAAATTGAGACACCTCAAGCAGATTCTACATATTATTGAAACTCAAGCAATGTGTTGGACGCAACTCCAATATTTCTAATTCACTGTGGGAGTACCTATGCCAGATAGACTGCAGTGGTTCAAGAAGGCAGCTGACCACCACCTTCTCAAGGACATTTAGGGATGGGCAACAAATGCTGGTGTTTCCAGCGATGCTCACATCCCATGAAAGAATAAAAAAAAACCATTGATTTGGGTAGAAGTTGTAAAATCCTCGAGTGCAGAGTGAAATCAATAAGTGACAGCTGCAAACACTGTGATACAAGACCATTTCTGGTTTTAGCCAGAAATATATTGCAAAGTTACTCCTTGTGGCAAGCTAATTACACTGGAGCTGCACAACATTACTTTAGTTTAAAAAGGTACTGTCTCTTTTGGGACTGCTTATATATCTGTTGCCTGGCTCCTTTAAATTAAAAATGAAGGGATTTAGCATGTTGACCTTTTTTTCTCCTGCTGGATTAAAAGGATTGGAACACTTCCTCTCACAAGCTTCTACATTCTACTCCCCTTGCCAAAAGTACTTAATATCACAAACAGCTCAGTAAAATATTTTTTTCAAGATCAGCCACTGTCAGTGAATCCCTCAGCAGTGTAAACCTATGTGCGGGTAAGGAAATATCTATGCTTTTCAGAGAATTACTGCCCAAAGGATGTTTAGAAGCAAGTGGGCCAGTAGTATTATTGCCCGGGTGTTGATATAATTTCAGACAAATCTCAATGGAAAATTGTTAGTATAATTTGGGAGTCATGTCAGTGATCTGATTGAGAGACAGCCCGAGACTATACAGAGTGAGACCATCTCCAGGAGGTAATAACATGTGACTTGATATTCATGCCAGCTGCAGTATAACCTGTGTGAAGCCAAGTTTGAAAAGTTCCCAGGACATGCAGCTGATGTGATTCTATCGCATTGCAATAATATGTATTTAAACTTTCATTTTACCTTCCTCACAATTTTTTTAAAAAGCTGTGAAAGCTTTTTGCCATAAGAACATTGGAAATTCTGACGTGCAATGACTGTGTTTATTAACATGGGTCCTTAAAACAGTCTCTCAATTCTCAAACAGAGGGATCTGTGGAGATACTGAACAAGTGACAAGACAGTTTCCCTATGAGGAGGAATGAGGTGGGAGGGATGACTCATGCTGCTTATGCCTACACCCTGCTGAGTGGTCACGGAACGGCTTTGGAGGAATCTGGGAACAGAATGTTTCTCATCCACTCAACCAGCACTGGGAGTGATGTTGGGGTAGGGGGAAGGGGGGGAGGGAGGAGGATTATCACAGGGAGAATTATTTGAAAAGCACAGTCAAGAAAGTTTTTTAAAGAAAGAAATAATGTGTAAAGTATGTATGCCTCACCTCTTCAGCTACCTAAATACTAACAAAAAGAATACTGACATGCAAATTGTTCCATTCTTACAAAATTTAGAGGGATTTTGATAGAGTAAGTAGGGACATATCAGTTCTACCGGCAGAAGGATCTGTAAGCAAAGGACACAGATTTACAGCAATTGCCAAAAGAACCAGAAAGACAATGGGAAGAAAATGTTTTACACTGCGAGTTGTTCTGATCTGGAAAACACTATCTGCAAGAGTGGTGGATGTAGATCCAATGGTTAAAGGGAATATCTGAAGGAGAAAATTTTGCAGGGCCTTGGATAGCTCTTTCAAAGAGACAGCACAGGCATGAAGGGCTGTATTGCCTCATTCTGTGTTATATGACTGTATGTTTCTACATACTGGATTACTTTCATGGCTGGATTATAGAAAACTATCAAATATGTTTCGTTTAATTATTCTCTTCATTATCAACCTCATCCTGGTTTGATTGTTCTCCCAGCTCTTCACTGTTCTCTCTACTTCGGATTGTTTATGTTAACAGACTGTTCCATGGACATTTTCAATTTTGTTCTCATCCAAGTTATGGTAAGTGCACTCTGCAAGGTGTGATAGGTCCTACTTCTGCTGTTCCATCTTCTCTAATGGAGCATTTTTATTCATCTAACGAACAAGGCAGGAAAGATAATATCCATTGCTGGCCTCATTTAATTTCTAGCAGAAAAATCTCATGGGTAGAAATGAGCACAATGTTTATTTTGAATCACGGCAGTTTTAAATCAATAACCCATTTCTGTTCAGTGACCCACAATATCTACAAATGTGAAATGCTTACCAAGAAAGACAGGCCTGTATTCAAGGCATACTTAGGCAAATTACATGTCTGGTAACTGCTATTGTTGAACTGACGGGATTGTCAAATTTTCAGGAATTTCTTGATGGTTTGGTATAAGCAAAGTACTTTCAGCTCATTTATTCAAGATTTAGCAGCTTTCAAAACAAATTGCGTGAAATGTAAATATTTGACAAAAATATAATTTGGATTTATGGGTTTGTACTGTTAAAATGCCATTTCTTGATGCTGTTATTTGTCTTACACTAAGTAATATTCAGAATTCCTGAAGAATGTGTTCTTTCTTCAGATTGAGGATACATAAACCACATAATACTCTTACTTATTTCACTGTAAACAATCATTTGTATTTTATGTTACAAATTACAAAATAAGGAAACTGATGAAAGCTTTTTTTACCGGATGCAATGTAATAAAGTACAATAATGTAAATCTGCACTTCATATGTTTGGACAAAGTTGTTAAAATGTTGTTCTAAAGCTAAGAGAAAAATGTGTTTTATGAAATACAGCAGTTATTTGTGATGATGATGGCAGATTCTTCACAGGCAAGAACCATGGGAAGGCTTGTCTCTGTGGTAGTCAGCATGATCGTTGGTGACTGAAGAGGCCAATTCTTGATCTGCAGGCTCTTTAGCAGTTGGGCCACAAGAACTCCTGGTTTGGAGGGGCTCTGGTATAAGCAGACTCCTTCTGTTGTCTGTGCCTTTCTTCAGCAGCCTGCTTCTGTTTCAGACTCGTAGACTGCTTTCCTGGTTGCTGTGTGCCAGCTGTCTCTGTTCTGCAGCCTCCTGTTCCCACACCCATTGGTCAATGTCAGCCAGACAGAGCTGTCTTTTCAGCTGGTATTGAAACGTTTGCGAGGTACACCTCAATCTCGCTTAGTTCATCATAAGGCACTGCTTTTGGCATTCTGGAATCCTCCCTGTGTGACACATGTCCTGTCCAGCGCAATAGGCCTTGTAAGAGAATGCATTCAATGCTGGGAATATTGACTTTGTTGAGGACTTCATTGTTTGTGACGTAGTCCTGCAATCTGATGTTCATGATACATTGAAGACAACATAAATGGAAGTGCTCCAGCAGTCGCATTTGTTTTCTGCAGAGAACCCATGATTCAGACCCATGCAAGAGAGTGGTGATGACAACCGCTCTGTATACTTGAATTTTGGTAGAGATGCACAGTGAATGGTTTTGGCAGACACGCTTTTGACAGGCAGCCAAAGGAGCTGTGAATTGTGAGGTGGATAGTGTAGAACTTCAAAAGGACATAGACAAGCTGGTGGAATGGGTGGACAAGTAACAGATGAAGTTCAATGTGGAGAAATGTGAAGTGATTAACTTTTGTAGGAAGAACATGGAAAGACAATATAAAATAAAGGGTACAACACTAAAGGGGGAGCAGGAGAGCATAAGAACATAAGAACTAGGAGCAGGAGTAGGCAATTCAGCCCCTCGAGCCTGCTCCACCATTCAATACGATCATGGCTGATCTCATCTCGGCCTCAACTCCATTTTCCTGCCCATTCTCCATAACCCTTCAACCCATTACTAATTAAAAATCTGTCTATCTCCTCCTTAAATTTACTCAATGTTGCGGCATCCACCGCACTCTGGGATAGTGAATTCCACAGACTCACGACCCTTTGAGAGAAGTAATGTCTCCTCATCTCTTTTTAAATCTGCTATCCCTTATCCTAAAACTATGACCTCTCGATCTAGATTGCCCCACCAGATGAAACATCCTCTCTATGTCGACTTTGTCAATCCCCTTAATTATCTTATATACCTCAATTAAATCTCCTCTCATTCTTCTAAACTCTAGAGAGTAAAGGCCTAAACTGCTCAATCTTCATAAGACAAACCCCTCATATCTGGAATTAATCTAGTGAACCTCCTGTGAACTGCCTCCATGCAATTACATCCCTCCTCAAGTATGGGACCAAAACTGTATGCAATACTCCAGGTGCGGTCTCACTAGTGCCTTATACAGTTGCAGCAACACTTCCCTACTTTTATACTCAATTCCTTCAGCAATAAATGCCAAAATTCCATTTGCCTTCCTTATTACCTGCTGTACCTACATACTAGTTTTCTGCGATTCATGCACGAGGACACCCAGATCCCTCTGCACTGAAGCACTCTGAAGTTTCTCTCCATTTAGATAATAATTTGCCTTTCTATTCTTCCAGCCAAAATGGATAACCTCACACTTATCCATATTAAACTCCATCTGCCAAATTTTGGCCCATTCACCTAACCTATTCATATCCATTTGTAAATTTCTTATTTCTTTATTGCAACTTACTATCCCACCTAGTTTAGTGTCATCTGAAAAGTTGGCTATAGTACCTACTATCCCTACATCCAAGTCATTAATATAGATTGTAAATAGTTGGGGCCCAAGGACCGAACCCTGTGGCACCCCACTAGTTACATCTTGCCAACCAGAAAAAGACCCATTTATCCTGACTCTGTTTTCTGTTGGTTAGCCAATCCTCTATCCAAGCTAATAAATTGCCCCTAACACATGTGATCTTACCTTGTGTATTAACCTTTTGTGCCTTAACCTTATCAAATGCCTTCTGGAACTCCAGATATACTACATCTACAGGATCCCCATTATTCACTTTGCTTGTTACATCTTCGAAGAACTCTAGCAAATTAGTCAAACACGATTTACCCTTCAAAAAACCATGCTGAGGAACCAGGGTGTATATGTGCATAAATAATTGAAGGTGGCAGAACAGGTTGAGAGAGAGGTCAATAAAGGACAATAAAGCATGCAGTATCCTAGGCTTTATTAATAGAAGCATGGAGTACATGAGCAAGGAGGTGATGTTGAACCTGTTGTCACGACCAGGTGAGAAATGTGTCTAGGGGTCTTTTGCTATCTTTACCTGGTCTTATTGTAACAGGGTTTTTTTTGAACACACTGTGTTTTGAACTCCCCTTTTGTGAATCCTTGTTCACAGCTTTCCAATTATTAGGCAAAGAAATTAGCTTTCTCAGGTTAAAAGAAGAAATGTGAAATTTATTAAACTTAAACTTAAACTCTAATATGGTTAACGTCTACAGATATACAACGCGCCCATGCTAGCATGCACATGTGATACACACATGCAAATAGGGACAGAAAAGAGAAGAAATTATAAGGTGAAAGGTTTGAGGCAGTCTCTAACGGGGGTTTTTACTGTGCTTCAAGCTCACTTGATTGTAGGTAGTCTTGCTGCTCGTCGGGGCACAGTGTTCTTCTTAAACCTTGTTCACATAGAAGACTTTTCTTTCTTTGAGGTTCACATGTTTTCACAAGGTTCAGTTCCGTGGGAAAGAGGTGGAGGCAGGCAGGAGGGAGGTCTTATCAGTCCAGAAGAAAAGTGCTTTCTGATTTCAAGTACTGTTTACTCCAATTTAAAAAGCTCAGTTCAAACCTCTGCAACAACCAGTTAGTCATGTGACTAAAATTGGTCTGACCACTTCTTCTGTTTATTGTCCCCATTGTTTCAACACTGTCTGTTACTATGCAAATGTCCTTCTAGTCAGGGCTTGCAATTTTTAAGTTTCAATGTTCATGAGGCGAAATAATGTGTGCCTCAGTCTTGGTAGGTGGGGGTTTGCATTACATTGTTTAAGACACTAGTTTGGCCTCAGCTGGAGTATTGTATCCAGTTCTGGGTGCCACATTTAAGGAAAGATGTGAAGGCATTGGAGAGAATGCAAAAAAGACTCACGAGAATGGTTCCAGGGATGAGGAATTTCATTTAGGAAGATAGATTGGCTAAGCTGGGACGGTTTTCCTTGGAGAAGAGAAGGCTGAGAGGAGACTTGACAGAGGTATTCATACTCATGAGTGGTCTGGACAGAGTAGATCGGGAGAAACTGTTCCCACTCGGACAAGGATCAAGAACGAGAGGGTACAGATTTAAGGTAATTGGCAAAAGAAGCAATGGCGGCATGAGGAAAAACTTTTTCATGCAGCGAGTGGATAGAATCTGAAATGCACAGCAAGGAAGTGTGGTGGATGCAGGTTAAATCGAGGCATTCAAAAGGCAATTAGACAGTTACCTGAAAAGGAAGAGGGTTATGCGGAGAAAGCGAGATAATGGCACTAAGGGAATTGCTCACTTGGTGACCCGGAGCAGATACGATGGGCCAAATGGCCTCATTCTATGCTGTAACAATTCTGTGATTCTGTTGGCTTTGGACAGTCTTTTGTCTGTATCCTTGTTGACAGTGGCAACATTTGAGATAATACCTATATAGGTAAACTGTGCTACTGCATTGAGGTTGCTACAGTCAATGCTGATCCGCATGGATTGTAATTTCCTTGGGGGCATGGTTGGAATGCAACAGTTATCTGTACTCATGCTGCAAATGGAAGTACTGTTCTGAATAAATAGTAAGCTTTACTCTATGTACAAGTGCATACTTCAGTAATAGGGGACATTTGTCTGGTTGTTAAAACTATTGGTGAAGGAATGGAACAGGCTTTGGGGAACCAGACTATTTGGCTCATATTCATATACCCAGAAAGGTATCACATATAGTGCCTGATGCAATCTTTGAATAGGGCTGTTAGACCCTTCCAAAGGTGTCTCACCTGATACGGAGACAGACCTTCATTTAAATATTTATAATACATTCAAATGAAGCCAAGTACAACTTTTCAACTGAAGACGGGATTGGGCAAGGTATTTCCTTCACACATCTACAGTGGACCTAAGGGAAGCTTTATGAGTGATGGAAGCTCTTAGAAGATTGAATCTGTTTGGTCAGAGTTTTTTTTAGCCTACTTTTTTATTTTGTTGGGCATTTTTATGAAAACCTTTTCCTTTGGAGTTTTTCTTTTCTTAACAGTACATATGGTTTATTGAATGTCTAAAACCAATGAAGATCGTCTGCTAATTCACCAGAAAGCCAATTATCATTGAAGAACAAACAAGACTTCGGTAGATCAAGGAAGAGGAACTCTTACATCACAAACTTTCATGGGAACTCAAAGCATCTGTGTGAGGTGTCCCATGGCAGTCAACAATTTGAGTTAAAATTATTGATGGAGGTTGGTTTCGAAACACAGCAAACAGTATTGAATGGTTAAATAGTTCAAAATAACAGAAAACATGACAAGGAGAGATGGCAGGTATTACAGCCAGACTGCCCTTACCCACAATTATGCAACCAAACATAAATGAAAAGCAAAAACTTCAGCATAATTACAATCTCGACAGATTGCTAACATAGAATGTTGATGGTGCATGGAATGCAAAAATTAGAACTTTGGCTATCACCTCATGCTTTTGACTAGTTTGGGCCCAGATTCTAGTTCAGACTAGTTACCCTCCCTGGCACACTGACCTACCTGACCATGATTGTGGGAACTGTCTTCAGGTCAGTAGGAAGACAACTGCAGATCTTGCCATCTGCTGTAAGGACTCCTGCAGTCAATCAAAGTCCCAGACACAGTGCTGCCAGTGATTTTAAAGTTCACTTCCTCACTCAATTATTTTACCTATACCTCCCTCCAGCCTGACATAGGGATCATCTGCAATATCACCCAATCTGCTGCCCACAAATTTACCAAACTGACAAGTGATGTATAGGTCTGAAAGACTTTCATCTCCTTTCCCTCTGCATAGCAACAGCAAAGTAACATGACTTTCCAATGTTGCCACACTGCTGCATTTCCTTAAAAAAGGTCACCAGTGGCAACCATGTGGTCATCCTCTAGTTCATTCAGGCTGTCAGTAAGTGATCGTCTGTTGTAAAGGTAGGTTGTGTGACAATTATTTTACATGAGAAGCTCATTTGAAGATGTGCCAAGTTGCCAATTGTAAGTTATAACTTGCATTTTTGCCAAGCTGAGTTGACTTGCCTGATAAGGAATGAAAGAACAATGAGACAATGGAAGTAAAAACAAGAAATGCTGGAAATACTCAGCAGGTCTGGCAGCATCTGTGGAGAGAGAAGCAGAGTTAACGTTTCAGGTCAGTGACCCTTCTTCAGAACTGGCAAATATTAGAAATGTGAAAGGTTACAAGCAAGTAAAGCAGGGGTGGGGCAAGAGATAACAAAGGAGGTGTAGATAGGACAAGGTCACAGAATAGCTGACCAGAAGGTCATGGAGCAAAGGCAAACAATATGTTAATGGTGTGTTGAAAGACAAAGCATTAGTACAGACAGGGTGTTAATGGACTGAAAATTGAACAGCTGCAAGTACAAACATGAAAAAAACAGTGGGTAAGCAAACTGAACAAACCAAGATGAAATAAAATAAAATAAACACAAAAAATATATAAAAAAGACAAAAATAACTAAAAATAAAAGTAAAATTGGGGGGTTGCCCGTCATGCTCTGAAATTATTGAACTCAATGTTCAGTCCGGCAGGCTGTAGTGTGCCTAATCGGTAAATGAAATGCTGTTCCTCGAGCTTGCGTTGATGTTCACTGGAACACTGCAGCAATCCCAGGACAGAGATGTAAGCATGAGAGCAGGGGGCAGGGTGTTGAAATGGCAAGCAACTGGAAGCTCAGGGTCATGCTTTCGGACTGAGCGGAGGTGTTCCGCAAAGCGGTCACCCAGTCTGCGTTTGGTCTCCCCAATGTTGAGGAGACCACATTGTGAGCAGCGAATACAGTATACTACATTGAAAGAAGTGCAAGTAAATTGCTGCTTCACCTGAAAGGAGTGTTTGGGGACTGGGATAGTGAGGAGAGAGGAGGTAAATGGGCAGGTATTACACCTCCTGCGATTGCAGGGGAAGGTGCCATGGGAAGGGGACGGGGTGGTGGGGGTAATGGAGGAGTGGACCAGGGTGTCACGGAGGGAACGATTCCTTTGGAATGCTAACAAAGGAAGGGAGAAGAAGATGCATTTGGTAGTGGCATCACGCTGGAGGTGGCGGAAATGGTGGAGGATGATCTTTTGGATATGGAGGCTGATGGGGTGGAAAGTGAGGACAAGGGGAACCCTGTCGTGGTTCTGGGAGGAAGGGGAAGGGGTGAGGGTAGAGATGGGGGAAATGGGCCGGACAGAGTTGAGGGCCCTGTCAACCACACTGGGGGGAAATCCTTGGTTGAGGAAAAAGGAAGACATATCAGAAGCGCTGTCGTGGAAGGTAGCATCATCAGAGCAGATGCATCGGAGATGGGGAAACTGGGAGAATGGAATGGAGTCCTTACAGGAGGCAGGGTGTGAAGACGTGTAGTCGAGGTAGCTGTGGGAGTTGGTGGGCTTACAATGGATATTAGCAGACAGCCTATCCCCAGAGATGGAGACAGAGAAGTCGAGGAAGGGAAAGGAAGTGTCAGAGATGGACCATGTAAAGGTGAGAGAAGGGTGGAAATTAGAAGCAAAGTTGATAAAGTTTTCCAGTTCGGGGCGGGAGCAGGAAAGGGCACCACCCAGTCATCAATGTACTGGAAAAAGAGTTGGGGGAGGAGGCCTGAGTAGGACTGGAACAAGGAATGTTCAATGTATCCCACAAAAAGACAGGCATAACTAGGACCCATGCGGGTACCCATAGCAACACCTTTTACTTGAAGGAAGTGAGCGGAGTTGAAGGAGAAGTTGTTCAATGTCAGAACAAGTTCAGCCAGGCGGAGGAGGGTGGTGGTGGATGGGGACTGGTTGGGCTTCTGTTCAAGGAAGAAGTGGAGAGCCCTCAAACCGTCCTGGTGGGGGATGGAGGTGTAGAGATTGGACGTCCAAAGTGAAGAGGAGGTGGTTAGGGCCAGGAAACTGGTAATTGCCAAAATGATGTAGGGCATCAGAAGAATACCAGATGTAGGTGGGAAGACACTGGACCAGCAGACAAAAGATAGAGTCAAGATAGGAAGAAATAAGTTCAGTGGGGCAGGAGCAGGCTGACACAATGGGTCTACTGGGACAGTCCTGTTTGTGGATTTTGGGAAGGAGGTAGAAGCGAGCTGTCCAGGGTTGCGGGACTATGAGGTTGGAAGCTGTGGAGGACTATGAGGTTGGAAGACAATGGAAGGATCTGGCATCGACGAACAGTAAATCTGAAACAAACTGACAAACAAAACTTTGTGACATGCATGTTTGGATCATCTACTCGATAAATGATGTGATTAGGCAGCTAGCTTACGATGTGACATATTCTTCCTTAGAACAGAGGAGGCTCATGTGGAGCATAAACAATATCATGGAGTAGTTGGGTGGAATGGCCTGTTTCTGTGATATATATTCTATGCAATACTATGGTACTCTGTCAGGAAAACCCTATATGCCAAATGGGACATATTAATTTAATCAGTTGGAAACTTACATTAGACTTTTAATAGAAAAATCCTATAAGTTAACTTTTTAAAAACTAGCAGCCAAGATGGCCACTGCAATTTACATTTGAAACACCGGGAGATGGGACTGGAGACAAGAGTCTAAAAGAAGCTCAGCCAGGACAATGGATTGCCCTAAGTGATTTAATTACATAGAATGGCTTTATCAGCATAGCCGTCAAGGCCATTCCCACCCATTGACTTTGAAAGAGCCAACCCCTCCAAGTGTGGATGGACACCCTGGGGCACCTTGAATTTCATTAGAAGATTCCAGATGGCACAGTGGCGCAGTGTGGTTAGCACTGCAGCCTCACAGCTCCAGCAACCTGGGTTCAGTTCTGGGTACTGCCTGTGCGGAGTTTGCAAGTTCTCCCTGTGACCACGTGGGTTTCCGCCGGGTGCTCCAGTTTCCTCCCACCGCCAAAGATTTGCAGGTCAATAGGTAAATTGGCCATTGTAAATTGCCCCTAGTGTAGGTAGGTGGTAGGAGAATGGTGGGGATGTGGTAGGGAATATGGGATTAATGTAGGATTAGTATAAATGGGTGGTTGTTGGTTGGCACAGACTCGGTGGGCCGAAGGGCCTGTTTCAGTGCTATATCTCTAAATAAATAAAAACCTCATTGGAAAGCAAGGGGATTGATAGAATCATGTGACAGCCAGCTCAGCTCTGAGGAAACTAAAGTTTTGTGACACAGACAGCAGACAGGCAGTAACTGAGGGTACAGCAGCGAAGACAGCAGCTGCTCCCCCTGTGTCTCTCTCTCTCCCCAGAAAAAATCAAGAAAAGAACTGGCTGCGACTGGGGGACCCCCTTCAAGCCTACAGACTGTGACAGCCAGCAACCAGGGGAAGAAAATCAACAACCAATTCTGCCTTCAGGAACCCCGAGCAAAGCAAGCCAAACACAGTGCACCTGGACCAGCGAGGACTTCAAAACTACGCTTCAACCGAGGACTTACAGACTGTATTTAAGTTCCATTTATTCTGGACTTTAATCCAACCACCAAATCTGTTTCCCTCTGTAATCTATTTATGTGTATGTGAGAGGCTGTCATGTGAATGAGTGTGTGAATATGTAGCGTATTTTTAGTATTTTAAATCTGGTTAGAGTGTTAAGTGCAATAAACATACCTCTTTCATGTTTAAACTCAAGAAAACCTGTCCGAATGGTTCTTTGTAATCACATTAGAGGAAAGGTACAACATTCACTTAGGTGATAAGCATAACCATTGTTTTTTAAAAAAATGAATAAACTCTGTTGCGGTCAAACAACAGAAGGGGCAAGAGGGGAGCCTGAGAACCCCCTCCTCACCTGGCTGTAACATAATCTTTTATTGTAGTACCTAAATGTATGAGCTGTTTCCCTTCCCCTTCTTAGTAAGGCAAAAGGCTAGTGCTGAGGGAATATTTCACACATTGAAGAGAATAGTCACATATCCAGCAACATGATTGAAGTAAAGTTGGCTTGTTGAGACAGCTTGCCATTTTTGTACTTGGTGGTAGGTTTAATGATTCTTTTGATGATGTGTTGGATAACAGAGTTCACTAATTGACCACATCTGCTGTATTAGATTCTTGGAGCACAAATAAAAATGCAAATGAAACATAGAAGAGGTATGGCAGTATAGTGGTTATACTAGTGGGCTGGTAATCTATGTACAAAGATATGTATGAAGGGATCCAGAGGGCGCTTGGCCCTGCCATCACCAAAGTTGCTCCCCTGAAGTCAGCAGATGTTGAAGTACTCATCAACAGAAGTAAACAGATATCCTGCTGGGCTGAACACTACTGTGAGCTGTACTACTGTGAGTCAGACAAATCCCAATCTGCACTTGTCGATCTCCCGCAACTTCCGGTCATGGATGAACTGGATGAAGAACTCTCATCACTGGCGCTCAAGAAGGCCATAAACCACCTAGCAAACAGAAGGGCACCTGGCAAGAATGGAATCCCAGTCAAACTGCTCGAGCATGGAAAGTCACATCAATTGTCACACCTTTATGACTTTCTCTTTCTCTGCTAGAAAGTAGGCTCTGTTCCACAGGAGATGCGTGACGCCAAAATCATCACATTATACAAAAAAAAAGGCAACAGAGGAGACTGCAACCACAGGGACATCTCACTCCTTAGCATTCGGGGGAAGGCCTTTGCTAGGGACATACTTAAAAGACTCCATTTACTTGCAGACTGAGTATAGGAGAGTGTAAGAGAAGTGTAGGGAACAGAGTATACCCCTTCACCTTACTCTCGCAGATCTCACTAAGGCATTCAACACTTCAGCAGAGCAGAGCTCTACAAGAGTTTGGGAAAAATTGGCTGTCCACCAAAGCTCTTCAGTCTGATCCGCTCCTTCCATGACAATGTGCACTGCACTGTACAGTTTGGTGGCTCCACTTCCAACAGATTCAGCGTTAAGAATGGAGTGAAACAGGGTTGTGTTCTAGCCCCCACTCTTTTTGGTATCCTCTTCTCCATGCTCCTGACCTTTGTCTTCTCTAAAGATATGGAACATTTGCACACTAGGTCAGATGGCAAGCTCTACAATCTATCAAGGCTAAAAGTGAAGACAAAAACACGTTCTGATCAAAAAACTCCTCTAAGTTGATGATTCTGCGCTAGTTGCTCACATGGAAACTCAGCTACTAAGACTCATGCACTCTCTCTCCCATGCCTGAAACTATAAGCTCAAGAAAACCATGGTCATGGGACAAGGTGTTGCATCTCCGCCTCTGATCGCACTAAATAACACCCACTGGAAGTGGTGAGCAAATTCTGCTACCTTGGATCCACAATGACAGACAGCCTGACCCTTGATGCAGAGCTCAATACATGCATCAGGAAAGCAGCTACCACTTTTCTCCAACTCACAAAACTCGCATGGCATAACACCAAGCTGACCCTTAGAACCAAGCTGATGGTTTATAAGGCCTATGTTCTCAGCACCTTGCTGTATGACAGTGAAACATGAGCGACTTACAGCTACCAGGAAAAGAAGTTCAATAATTCCCATCTTCGCTATCTGTGGCGCATTATGGATATATCCTGGCAGGACAAAACCACAAATACGGCAGTCATCTCAAAGGCAGAGCTCCCAAGTATGTTGGCACTAATTAAACAAAGGCGACTTCGACGGATCGGACACGTCCGCAGGATGGAGGACGGTCGCATATCCAAGGACCTTCTGTATGGTGAGGTAATCAGGGCCAGATGACCAGTGGGGCACCCAAAGCTCCACTTCAAGGATGCTTGCAAGCTTGACATGAAGGCCTAAATGTCTACTATCGCACCTGGGAGCCACTAGCTGGCGAAAGAGGGAAATGGCGACACTGGCATGCGCTCCACACCAACCAGTGACAACAGCAACTTGGCAACAGGTGCCAATGCCGCAAACAGTAACTCACCATGTCACTTGGCAGCTTCACGTGTGGCACTTGTGGCAGAACCTGCCTCTCTCAGCCATCAGCGAAGGTGCACCAAAAGAAGAAACACCACCTAAATGCATTGTTTGCTGCATGTCATAGGAACATAAGAACGTAGGAAAAAGGAGCAGGAGTAGGCCTTTTGGTCACTCGAGCCTGCTCTGCCATTCAACTGGATCATGACTGATCCTCTACCTCAACTCCATCTTCCAGCACTATCCCCATGTCCCTCAATATCTTTAATATGTAGAAACATACCGATTTCTGTCTTGAGCATACTCAATGATTGAGCCTCCACAGCCCTCTGGGGTAGAGAATTCCAAATTTTCACACCCCTAATGAGGCCAGCAGCAGGACCACAGCAAATTGGTCTTCATTTATTTTAATACCAGCAAACTGCAGGCACCAGTTTTGGCCCCAGATGCAGCTCAACAGTCGTGAAAGGGGAGCCAATTCTGATGGCTGAGATGCCAGCCAAGGTCCTGGGCAGAGCTCTGGAGGAGGAAGGAGGTATTCAGCAGTGGAGGGGTATGGGTGGTGAGTGGTGGCTGGAAGTAATCCATGCTCCTTGGCCCACAGAATTAATATGGAGCTCAGAGTAGCACACTTGTTCCTCAGGGCTCCATAATAAGGCAAGTAAAAATCTTAAGGCTTACCTTTCGGGTGGCAACCTCCAGCGATTATTCGACTATCAAATTTCTGTAAAGATTTTCATATGGAAAGGGCCTGATGCCAGTTCTGATGCGTGCTCTGGATGCCATTGGAGGAGGCCTAACCAATATGGCAGACACCACCCTCTGGCATGGAATGGAGAAGGCAAGGCACCTGACACATTAGACCATTAGTTGCAGTACAATTTAATTTCTAGGCCCATGTGTTTATATCCCAATGCAACGTTAGTGAACAACATCTTGACTATATTGTCAAGGTGTGCTCCAAATAACCCTTTCAGTACTTCTCAGTAAATCAAAGTACTTGTTAGCAGTTCTAATGAAGAGTTGCCAGCTAAAGCATTAAGCTATCTTCTTTTGGTTATCGATACTGCTGTGCATTTCTGGCATTTTTCTGTTTTTATTTCAGATTTCTAACAGTTGCATTTTTTTTTCCTTTGTATTGCTGAATGTCTGATCTAAAATGAAACATTTACAATAAAGCACTTCAGTACATACTGTAAAGCAAAATTGCAGAAATAAACTAAGCTTCTAAATGGCTCTGTAAAGTCCCAGTATTCTTTGAACACAATGAAACATAAATGTAATGGTTTAATTATCTTTCTGGGATATCAGCAACATATCTTATTCTGAGGAGAATCATCTCACGTTGCAGTGATGATAGATGGACTTTTTGTTCAGCATAGTACCTGCAAAAAATTAAAAGAACAAGACAGTCTGTTCCTGTGGTAATTAACTGTTGAACTCACACCCCGTCAGGGTCATGAGTTCAAGTTCTGGCCTTGACTGACATTAGAACTTGACTGTCTTATGTCAACAACATTTACCAGTTCTTTTTCCTATTCCAGAAGGTCATAAGTTTAAATCCTGTATCTTAACTGGCAATCAAACTTTGCTGCCTTCAGTCAACAAGCTCTTGTCACTTCTGCTTCTATGATCAGGAGTCCAAAAGTGAAAATCCTGCCCGTGACAGCCATTTCAAACCAACTGCCTTTATTTGATAAGATTTGCCAGTTCTCACACTTCAGCACAAGAAGTCATGAGCTTAAAGTCCAGCTTGAACTGACATTTGAATTTCGCTGCTTTCAGTTTCCAAGTTGTGCTGGATTGGCAAATAGGACATGGAACCAACTCAGAGGAATAGATCAATGCCAAGCACCTCAAAAGGGTGCCTCCCATCAGCTGATCATAGAGTGTCATTGTCATGCCAACTTGCAAAAACTTGCTCAATGAAGGTCATGTTGACAGGGATGTGCAAGGTTCTTTCCACCTGACTGACAGTGAATCATTAACAAAGTGATGTTGATAGTGCTGTCAAGTGCCACTTAAACAGTAACAACCTGCTCACTGATGCTCAGTTTGGGTTCCACCAGGACCACTCAGCTCCTGACCTCATTACAGCCTTGGTCCAAACATGAATAAAAGAGCTGAACTAAGGAGGTGAGGTGAGAGTGATTGCCCTTGATATCAAGGCAGCATTTGATTGAGTGTGGCATCAAGGAGCCCAAGCCAAATTGAAGTCAATGGGAATCAGAGGGAAAATCTCCACTGGTTGGAGACATACCTGGCACAAAGGAAGATGGTTATGGTTGTTGGAGGCCAGTCATCTCAGCCCCAGGGCAGTGCTGCAGGAGTTCCTCAGGGTAGTGTCCTAGGCCCAACCATCTTCAGCTGCTTCATCAATGACCTTCCCTCCATCATAAGGTCAGAAGTGGGGATGTTTGCTGATGATTGTACATGCTCAGTACCATTCGTCACCCCTCAGGTACTGAAGCAGTCTGTGTAGAAATGCAGCAAGTCCTGAACAACATTCAGGCCTGGGCTGATAAGTGGCAAGTAACATTTGCACGACACAAAGTGCCAGACAATGACCATCTCTAACAAGAGAGAATCAAACCATCTCTCCTCGACATTCAACGGCACTACTATCGCTGAATCCCCCATTATCAACATCCTGGGGGTTACTATTGACCAGAAACTGAACTGGAGCAGCCACACAAATACTCTGGCTACCAAAGCAAGTCAGAGACTGGGAATTTTGTGGTGAGTAACTCACCTCCTGACTCCCCAAAGCCTGTCCACCATCTACAAAGTCACAAATCAGGAGTGTGATGGAATACTTTTCACTTGCCCAGATGAGTGCAGCTCCAACAACACTCAGGAAGCTCGACATCATTCAGGACAAAACAGCCTGCTTGATCGGCATCCCATCTCCCCCCTTAAACATTCACTCCCTCCACTGCTAGCTCACAGTGGCAGCAGTGTGTACCAGAAACAAGATGCACTGCAGCAACTCACCACACCTCCTTCAACAACACCTTCTAAACTCACGACCTCTTCCAGCTAGAAGGACAAGGGCAGCAGATGCATGGGAACACCACGACCTACAAGTCCCCCTCCAAGCAACACACCATCCTGACTTGGAAATAGATCCCCATTTCTTCACTGTCACTGGATCAAAATCCTGGAACTCCCTCCCTAACAGCACTGTGGGTGTACCGCACCAGATGGAATGCAGTGATTCAAGAAGGTAGCTCACTACCACCTTCTCAAGGGCAATTAGGGATGGGCAACAAATGCTGGCCTTGCCAGTGATGCCCACTTCCCATGAAACAAATAAAAATAAGATGAAATCAACAGTGACCACAAGAGGGACAAATTATGCAGGAGGGGTGAAATCAATGAAATGAAAACTTTCATTAACCATTTAATGGCTGGTGCTACTTTTAATAACGTTTCCATCATAACATTGCGTATTGAAATGTTCAATTTTCATGCAAATCTCCTGCGAATGCAACCATCAGTATATGAATGGCCAAAATGTTTCCAGACCCGAGATCTAAAGATAGATCTATCTTTCGAAAGTGTGCTCTACAGTATATATACCAACTAACAGAAAACTTGTAATTGTATTGCATTACATTTTTCTACATGATGTGATTGTGAAGCAAGTGTGTCATCTCTGAATGGGTGTGTTGCCTATTGTAAGTATTGAAGCTCTTTCATCAGTTAGATAATTAGGGTTTTGAGTAGGCCCACAGGCCTTTTCAGAAAGTCACACTGTTCTTGGGGAATAAACACATTTATACCTTTCAGAGCTTAAGATGTTCAACAATTAAACCACAAATAAATTATATTTCTGATGCTGCTAGGCAAAATTCAGCCATCAAAGAAATTCTGGGCTGATTTTATGAATTAAATCTTATGGAGTCCAGGCTGCCTTCATGTCTATAGGTACCTTCTTCTTTTGGGCCTCCTTATCTCGAGAGACAATGGATACGTGCCTGGAGGTGGTCAGTGGTTTGTGAAGCAGCGCCTGGAGTGGCTATAAAGGCCAATTTTTGAGTGACAGGCTCTTCCACAGATGCTGCAGAGAAATTTGTTTGTCGGGGCTGTTGCACAGTTGGCTCTCCCTTTGCGCCTCTGTCTTTTTTCCTGCCAACTACTAAGTCTCTTCGACTCGCTACATTTTAGCCCCGTCTTTATGGCTGCCCGCCAGCTCTGGCGAACGCTGGCAACTGACTCCCATGACTTGTGATCAATGTCACAGGATTTCATGTCGCGTTTGCAGACGTCTTTATAGCGGAGACATGGACGGCCGGTGGGTCTGATACCAGTGGCGAGCTCGCTGTACAATGTGTCTTTGGGGATCCTGCCATCTTCCATGCGGCTCACATGGCCAAGCCATCTCAAGCGCCGCTGACTCAGTAGTGTGTACAAGCTGGGGATGTTGGCCACCTCGAGGACTTCTGTGTTGGAGATACGGTCCTGCCACCTGATGCCAAGTATTCTCCGGAGGCAGCGAAGATGGAATGAATTGAGACGTCGCTCTTGGCTGACATACGTTGTCCAGGCCTCGCTGCCATAGAGCAAGGTACTGAGGACACAGGCCTGATCCACTCGGACTTTTGTATAGGTACCATTGTGTAAGTAATCATCTCAACTTCCTTGCTTCTACCTCTGAGCTTCTATGATCTCTCCTTGACATTATTTCATACTTCAACTCTTCAGTTAGTTGAGGAAATCAATCACCATTGGGAAATTTTGGCAAACTAAAGATATTTGTTTACTTACCTAGGTCTGTATTTGGGACAATCCTAGACTAGAGACTGAAAGGGGTCCCTTTAAATGAAGGCATTCTTTTCACCATATTTGCAATTTATTTGGATGAACGGTGATCCTCTGGATAATCGTGGACCTACAGAAACTTTTCTTCCACTAACCAAAATAAAATGTGATGCATCTGCAGCTTATTGAGGGGGGAAAATTATTAATACCCTGTCTGAAGAAACTAGAAATTCTTGGAGGAGAACGCCTGTAAAATAAAGCATCTGGATTCCAAATGATACAATTTCAATTCAATTCTAGCTTGCGGTTGCCAATGCATTTAAAGGAGTCCAGGGAGTGAAAACTATTAGCTTGATAGAATGAAAGTAAGTGTGGAGGCGGACAATGGTACAGGAAGAGAGATCTGAATCATTACCAGCCATTTTGAACTCTTACACAGCATCATTGCCCAAGGCAGTTATCTAAGGCACATTTAATCAACATCTTGCACTATTGAAAATTTAAGATAGAGTAGGTATGCTGCTACATACCCCCTCCTCATTTCACAAGCTAGGAGATAACCAAGAGATGACATATATGTCATTGCCAGAAAGTTTCTATTTAAGCTTCAGTGACATTGTTAAGAAGTTGTTGAGAAGATCAGCCTCTGCCAGAATTAATGGAAACATATGCTCAGACTTCTTTTCCCTTAGCCAAGGCTGTAATCCTATAACCCAGAGATTGTTTGACAGTCCCAGCATGAAGGAAGGGGTAAGATTAGCCTTGGCCATAGATGGATGTAAGTGAGCTTCATGATGCCATTTTTGATGTCTGTTTAGCCATACTGAAATTATATGGCTTCTTATTATTTTCAGACATAACTCACATCATTTCAGGTGCATATTGTCACATAATTTATAGAAATTTAGTTGATAGCCCTTTATAAATACACTGCTTAAAAAATTGAAAACATATTATTTCAAAAAGTTGGGTGACTCAGTCTGTTGAGTATTGGACTTAAGACCAGAAGATCTTGGGGGTAATTTCCACTTTAGGCATGGGAAGGAAACTGGCGGTTGTGGATCAGCCGCCCATTATACACCCACTCGATATTTCTTTCTAATAGGAAGGTGGGATGTAGAACAGGAGGCCAACTCACTACTGCCCATTTTCCACTACCGTCACAAGTTAGAATTATCCCTTTTAGTTCAAACCTAAATTGATAGAATCATAGGATGGTTACAGCACTGAAGGAGGCCATTCAGCCTGTCATGTCTGTGCCAGTTCTCTGCAAGAGCAACTCTGCTAGTCTCACTCCCCTGCCCTTACCATGTAGCCCTGCGATATTTTTCTCTTCGGGTGTTTGTCCAATTCCCTTTTGAAACCAACAATTGAATCTGCCTCACCACACTCTCAGGCAGTGAATTTCAGATCCTAACCACTCACTGCATAAAAATGTTTTTCCTCTGGTCCTCAAGCCTTCCGTCAACAGGAACTGTTTCTCTCTATCCACTCTAACACCTCTATCAAATCAACTCTCAACCTTCTCTTCTCTAAGGAGAACAGCCCCAACTTCTTTAATCTATCCATGTACTTGAAGTCTCTCATTCCTGGAATCATTCTTGTAAACCTTTTCTGCACCCTCTCTAAAGCCTTCACATCTTTCCTAATGTACGGTGCCCAGAATTGGTCACAATATTTCAGTTGAGGCCGAACCAGTGTTCTATAAAGATTCATCATAACTTCCTTGCTTTTGTACTCAATGCCTCGATTTATAAAGCCCAGGATCTCATATGCCTTTTTAACCACTTTCTCAACCTGCCCTGCCACCTTCAATGATTTGTGTACATATACCCCCAGGTCTTTCTGTTCCTGCACCTCCTTAAGAACTGTACTTTTTAGATTATATTGCCTCTCTTCGTTCTTCCTACCAAACTGTATCACTTCACACTTCTCTGCATTAAATTTCTTCTGCCACGTGTCTGCCCATTCCACCAGCCTGTATATGTGCTCTTGAAATCTATCACCATCCTTATCATAGTTCACAATACTTTTCAAGTTTTGTGTCACTCCCAAATTTTGAAATTTTGCACTGCACACCCAAGTCTAGATCATCAATATATATCAAGAAACGCAGTGATCCTAGTACCGACCCTTGGGAAACCAACTGTCTGCCTTCTTTCAGTCTGAAAAACAGCCATTTACCACGACTCTCTGTTTCTGTTACTCTGCCAACTGCGTATCCATGTTGCCACTGTCCCTTTTATTCCATGCGGTTCAACTGTTGCTGGCAAGCCTATTATGTGGCACTTTATCAAATGCCTTTGGAAATCCATGTACACAACATCAACCATCTTACTCTCATCAATTATCTCACTCTGCTTTCAATACTTCAGAGGCAGCTAAAAAGAGTGCTATCTCTTATAAGGTGGAGAGAGAATAGGTGACTGGGAGATATTTGCTACACTGTTGGTGTATCTGGATGGCAGGAAGGAAAAGAGGGAATCAGTGCCACACCCAATTCTATAAAAACTGACCTCCATGAATAAACTCTCTCTAATGTATTATCTACCAGAATTGGTCACAATACTTCAGTTGAGGCCGAATCAGTGTTTTATGAAGATTCATCATAACTTCCTTGCTTTTGTACTCAATGCCTCAATTTATAAAGCCCAGGATGTCATATGCCTTTTTAATCACTTTCTCAACCTGCCCTGCCACCTTCAATGATTTGTTCACATATACCCCCAGATCTCGCTGTTCCTTAGAGAAGAGAAGGTTGAGAATAAATTTGATAGAGGTGTTAGACTGGATAAGAGATAAACTGTTCCGGATGACGGAAGGGTTGAGAACCAGAGGAAAAGCATCTTTATGCAGTGAGTGGTTAGGATCTGAAATGCACTTGCCTGAGAGTGTGCCACTAGTAATGTATTCAGTGAAAAAAATTTAGAAAATTGCTGTTTTACTCATATTCTCCACAACATCTGAAGACAAGGCCATGTTTTCACTCTTCTCCAATATATCCAATTTGATGTTCTATAACTTATTCTTGTCTGGCAAAAGCAGTTTACCATAAAATTTCAGAGACTTTCAAACATGGTATGAGATCTGAAAGAAATTAATCACAAGAGTTTCTAATTCAGACATATTGGGTTATTTCAGTTGGTGGGTTGGGGGGATGGGGGGGGGGGGGGTGGGGGGGATGGCAGTGGTAGTTGCAGTAGGTTTTGCTGAGTTCAGATACTGTGAGAGACTTTTTTTGCTGGGTTATTATCCCAGTTGGGATGGGGTGATCTTTGCTGATTCTTTTGCCAGGGTGTTTGAATGAACAAAGACACTTCCGCTGCTCAATGATAGGAACACAGGACTTTAATAAAAATACACCAGCAGCTGTTCTAAATAGCCTGACACATATTCAGCAATGAATGCGCAGTCTTAAGTATTATTACTGGAAGGACATTTATCACTTATGCTGGACATAACTGTATAATTTATGAAGCAATAGATTTGCCTGTGCAATGCCAACAAGCAAGAAATAGACTTTTAAAAAATCTTTTAGGATAATTTTCATATTTTTTCACATAATTACATAGTATTAGGTATAGTCATATATAATTTAGTTTGTTTTGATTATCAAGTCAAGGATAACTGCGGAGGAATTTAAATAATTGAAACAAGTTTCAGTCAAATGCTTTGAATTACTGAGAAAAATGATAGAAAAATTACATTCAATTATTTTTAAAAAATCTTTGGAATGCATTCATTCATGCCTTTATTACTTCTAGACTTGACTATTCCAGTGCACTTCTGGCTGGTCTCCCACATTCTACCCTCCATAAATCTGAGGTCATCCAAAACTCTGCTGTTCGTGTCTTAATTCACACCAAGTCCCGTTCACCGATCACCCCTGTGCTCACTGACTTATACTGGCCCCAGTCAGGCAATGTCTTGGTCATAAAATTCTCATCCTTGTTTTCAAATCTCTCCATGGCTTCATCCCTCTTTGTCTCTGCAATATTCTTCAGCCCCACAACCCTTCGAGATATCTGCACTCATTGAATTCTGGCCTCATGAGCATCCCTGATTTTAATCACTCCACTATTGGTGGCAATGCCTTCAGTTGCCTGGGCCCTCCCAACACCTCTGCCTCTCTGCCTTGCTTTCCTCCTTTAAGTCTCTCCTTAGGACCTCCCTCTTTGACCAAGGTTTTGGTCATCTAACCTACTATCTCCTTATGCGACTCGGTGTCATATTTTGTTTTATAATGCCCCTATGATGCATCTTTGGACATTTTATTACCTTAAAGGCACTGTACAAATATACGTTGTTGTTGTAAAACATCTAAGGGGGTGCTGGATTCAATGGAGTAGTTTGTGACTTTGTGCAATAGTGTAAAATGGGGTAATGGTGAATTGGCAGTTTGATTACATCACTCCAGGTTTTTATTTCCTTGCAATTAAGAACTGAGAGAGATGCAAAATGGACTGCTGATTCACGATCACTCATTTTACACCATCACACAGTCAATAGTATGCACAATGTATAGTTGTAGAATTAGTGCTGAAGAAAAAGCAATAAAAGCAACAACAATGAAAAAGTCCTGTAACAGTCCTCACACTAACAGCACAGTGGCCTCTCTAAAGGTACACCAGTGTGAAATGGTTTTGAGTAACCATTGCAAAGGTGGAAGGATAGCTCCAGAGATGATCTGGTTCCTGGGAACAGCAGGTAATTTCACACAAGCTTGACTTCATGTCATTTTTTTATTTGTTTTGTGGGATCTGGGTGTTGCTGGTTAGGTCAGCATTTATTGTTCATCCCTAATTTCCCTTAAAAGGAGTGGCTTGCTAGGCCATTTCAGAGTCAACCACATTGCTATGATTCTGGTGTCACATGTAGGCCAGACCAGATAAGGACAGCAGATTTCCTTCTCTAAAGGGACATTAGCTAGGTTTTTTTTTTACAACAATCAACAATGGTTTCATGGTCACCATTAGACTAGCTTTTAATTCCAGATTTATTAATTGAATTCAAATTTCACCATCTACTGTGGTAGGGTTCGAACCCATGTTCTCAGAGTATTAGCCTGGGCTCTGGATTACTAGCCCAGTGACATTACCAATATGCCACTGCCTCCCTCCTGTGTAGCATAACTCCTGCCTAGTGCAAAGTCAGGTTTTCAAGTATGCCAGGCCATCCACTGGACCTTTTATAAACTTATTCTTGAATCCTTTTAACATTTGTAGTAAGTGAATACTTCCACCTGTGTTTTTGAAACAGTAAAGGTAAGTTCCAAATGGAGCAGAACTCTGTGCATTATCTCCAATCATGCATGTATTGCAATCCCTTAACTTTATCTATGTTGTGACCAGTAACAAAGTGCTGCTCAAAGCATGATGCCAGATATGGCTCAATGGTAGCACACTTGTCTCTGAGTCAGAAGGTTCTGGGTTTAAGTCCCAATTTAGAGCCTTGAGCACATATATAATCCAGGCTGTCACTTCAGTGTAGTGCGAAGGGACTGGTGGGAGTGTTGTCTTTTGAATGAGACGTTAAACCAAGATACAATCTGTCCTCTCAGGTGGATGTATAAGATCCCATGAAATTATTTCGAAGAAGAGCAAGGGAGTTCATCCACTGTCCTACCAATACTTATCCCTCAACCAGCATCGCTAAAAAAAATTATCTGGTCATTATCAGAGTGCTGTTTGTGCGACTTTGTTGGATGCAAATTGACTGTTGCATTTCCTACATCACAACATTGAATACACTTAATTTGATGCAGAGCACTTCGGGACCGCCTAAGGTTCTGAAAGGCGCTATATAAATGCAATATTTTCTTTCTTTATGATTCTAGTCTGCGGAATGTGACTCACACCATAAGATACCAGTCTCCAAACATATTTACAGTATAACAGCAGCACCACCTACAACAAAACCATGCGTACAAATTATACTGGATGAAAGGCTTCTTCTAGTGAAAATAAGTATTATCAATGTGGCGGAAGCCCTGATTAAATTTACGGTAAGCCAGCGAGAGCAGCTCTGAAAAGTTCCTAGCTTATCACTGTCACATTAAGCAGTTTAGTAGAATCAGAGGTCAGAGTCAAAACTAATGAAGAATAAATTTACATTAGATACTGTAGGGGATTTCTTCACACAAACAGTGATATATATCTCAAATAATCTACCCGGCAGGTTAAGAGGATACAGATTTTAGAGGTCTTCATAACAGCTGAATGTTATGTTGGAGAAGTTAGAATATAAGAATAAAAGGTGTTGCTTTTTCTGCTTTGATTTTTTTTATATTCTTATGAAACTGTTGAAGTCAGAAAACTTACTGATGGGAGAATATGTCTTGCAATTCTGTAAAGTTTTGCTTTTAAACTGGAAAATAATTCCTTCATTGTATTCCATGAAACCATGAAACATAATACAGTTTTCAATCAAGGTCATTATAGTGCTACCTCCAGCTGTAATAAACTTTGGTTTTATTTTATTGAGTATTCAGTGTCAGAACAATTACAGTCTTATTGCTCACTTCCATATTGAAGCGATATTCCACTTCAATATAGTTGAATATTGCTCAGTATTCAATATAAGATATAGCTAATTTCTAGAGCTAGCAAAAGTGTTTGCAGAGATCGACCTCTACACATTTGTAAGTGACAATTTTATTCAATTGCTGTAGTCTTTGGTGACAATGGGTGGTTAACATTTTCATCTTTATCATTCTCGGCTGAGAACAATTATCTCTTTACCATTTATAAATCATCCACAACTGGTATGGAATCCATTATGTGATTTAAAAGTATTTGTAGGAGGATAATAGATTGTACAAGGTTTTCTTTAGGATCAAGGGTGCATGGAATCCTTCTGCTGTCTGCCTGAGGTTCCAAAATGATCCACAGTGCATGAATATTTTGATAACACTGCCTGTTACTTGCATGGAATGTCATATTTTTATATGAAATTAATGTATTATATGTAATATTGTAACAGTGGTTGAGCTGAGGTTATGACGGGGAGCAAGGGTTTACATCACTAATGCCTTTTCTTTTCCAAAACTGCACTTATATGTGCATTTTATCTTGTCTTGGATACAAGATGCATTCTGGTCATCTGTTTGGCTGCAGGAGTGCCGACATTGATTTTTGTATAAAAGGCATGAATACAAGTCATGTGAAATCTGCAGTAATAAACTATTTATTGTGAGAGTTAAGTATCTCTTGTGAAAGACATTTCAATCATAAGACTCTGTTTAATTACCCTTTCTTTGTTTACTATGAAAAGTTTCTAATAACACTGTTCATAAAGAAATGAAACATGCTTTTCTTCAACCTAGGATTTCCTCCAAGGAAACAGCACCATAAAATGTCAGAAGCTGGGCTTTAGTCCAAGGGTTACTTTTAAGGCCAAAAAATATGATCTCTACTTACTGAGGGTCATTTCTGTCTATAAAATTATAAATACTTATTGCACTCCAAGGCGTAAAACTCAACACTTTTTAGTTATGCATTCATACAGTTAGCAATTGCTGCCATGAGACAGCTGGTCTGTTTTATGTATTCACATTTTTTTCTGTCTGCTATGGTCTATATGGTACAGTTATATTTATATAGTAACCTTGTTGGAATTTTGCTTCATCTCGTGGTAGGTGTACCCCTCACTTATGAAAGGAACTGTGCAGCTGTAAGCATTCAGCTGAATTGGTGGTTCAGAACACTGTGCTTTTATGTAAGTATGTTAACTCTTAAAACACGCCATGCTTCACAGGAGCTTTCTGTGAGTGGACAACGGACAAAAATCTACGGCACTGATTTTTTTTTAAACCTATCTGTTTTAATATTTTTAATATTTGCACCAGGAGAGAAGGTGTGATGGTATCCATAGTGTTATAGGACCAGTGGGGGAGCATGTGCAAGTTGTTGTCTGAACAGATGAATTGTCGAATGTTCTGTTAGGTACACTGACCCTGCTTTCAGAGCTTGTTTTTTCTGAGACAGACCTTAACTGAAAGGTAAACTGAAACTGAAACAGAAATTAAAACAGGAACTAAAACTTCAGGTTTCTGGGGAAGCAGAAACTGGTTGGAACCAGATAAAAACAAAACAGAGCCATCCAAGCTCAGATAGAATCATAGAAACATGGAAAGTTTATGGCACAAAAAGAGGACACTTGGCTCATCATGTCTGCGCTGGCTGAAAAACAAGCCACCCAAACTAATCCCACCTTCCAGCATTTGACCCATAGCCTTGCAGGTTACGGCACTTGAGGTGCATATCCTGACAGCTTTTAAATGAGTTGAGGGTTTCTACCTCTACCAGCCTTTCAGGCAGGGAGTTCCAGACCCTCACCACTCTCTAGGTGAAAACCTTTTTCCTCATCTCTCCTCTAATCTTTTTACCAATCACTTTAAATCTATGCCCCCTAGTCACTGACCTTTCTGCTAAGGTAAATAGGCCCTTCATATCCACTCTATCCAGACCCTTCACAATTTTGTACATTTCAATCAAATCTCCCCTCAGCCTCCTCTGTTCCAAGGAGAACAGCCCAGCCAATCCAGTCTTTCCTCATAGCTGCATTTTTCCATTCCTGGCAGCATCCTTGTAAATCTCTTCTGTACCCTCTCTAGTGCGATTACATCCTTTCTATAACCAGAACTGCACACAGTACTCAAGCTATGGCCTAACTAATGATTTATACAGTTCCATCATAACCTCCCTGCTCTTATATTCTATACCTCGGCTAATAAAGGAAAGGATTCCATATGCCTTCTTAACCACCTTATCGACCTGTCCAGCTACCTTCAGGGATCTGTGGACATTCACTCCAAGGTCCTTCACTTCTTCTACACCTCTCAGTATTCTCCCATTAATCATTTACTCCTTTGCCTTGTGCATCACCTCACACTTCTCTGGGTTGAATTCCATCTGCCACATTTCTGCCCACCTGACCAGTCCATCGATATCTTTCTGCAATCTATAGCTATCCTCCTTGCTATCAACCACACGGCCAATTTTTGTGTCATCTGCAAACCTCTTGGTCATGCCCCCTACATTTATATCCAAATTGTTAATATATACCACAAAAATCAGGGGACCTACTACGGAGCCCTGCGGAACGCCACTGGAAACAGCCTTCCAGTCGCAAAAATACCCGTCAACATTACCCTTTGTTTCCTGCCACTGTGCCAATCTTGTATCCACCTTGCTACATTTCCCTTGATCCCATAGGATTTTTTTTTAACCAGTCTGCCATGTGAGACCTTGTCAAAAGCCTTGTTAAAATCCATGTAGACCACATCAACAGCACAACTCTCATCAATGCTCCTTGCTATGTCCTCAAAAAATTCAATCAAATTAGTCTTTCCTTAATAAATGCATGCTGACTATCCTTGATAAATCCGTGCCCTTCTTTGTGACAATTTATCCTGTTTCTCAGAATACTGAGATTAGACTGACTGGCCTGTAATTATTTGGTCTATCCCTCGCTCCCTTTTTAAATGAAGGTGCAACATTAGTAGTCCTCCAATCCTCCGGCACCACACCTGTATCCAGTGAGGACTGGAAAATGACGGACAGACCCTCCGCTATTTCCTTCCTGGCTTCTTTTAACAGCCTGGGGTACGTTTCATCTGGCCCTGGTGTTTTATCGACTTTCAAGGATGCTAATCCCATTAATACTTCCTCTCTCCCTATGTTTATCATATCCAATACTTCACAACCCTCTTCCTTAATTACAATACCTGCATTGTCCTCCTCTTTTGTGAAGACAGGTGTAAAGTATTCATTAAGAACCATACCAACATCTTCCACCCCTACACATAGGTTACGTTTTTGGTCTTTTATGGACCCTACTCTTTCCTTAGTTATCCTCTTACTCTTAATAGAGTCATAGAGTCATAGAGTCATACAGCATAGAAACAGGCCCTTCAGCCCATCGTGTCCATGCCGACCATAATGCCGATCTATACTAATCCCACTTGCCTGCATTAATTTCATATCTCTCTATGCCTTGCTCATTCAAGTACCTGTCCAGATGCCTCTTAAATGTCGCTACTGTTCCTGCCTCCACCATCTCCTCAGGCAGCTCATTCCAGATACCCACTATTCTTTGTGTGAAAAATTTACGCCTTTGATCCCCTTTAAACCTCCTCCCTCTCACCTTAAATCTATGCCCTCTAGTCTTAGTCACCCCAACCACGGGAAACAGACTCTGGCTATCTACCCTATCTATGCCTCTCATAATTTTATATACCTCTGTCATGTCCCCTCTCAGCCTCCTTCGCTCCAGGGAAAACAGATCCAGCCTATCCAATCTCTCTTTAGAACTCAAGCCCTCCAAACCAGGCAACATCCTTGTGAATCTTTTCTGCACCCTCTCTAGCTTAATCACATCTTTCCTGTAGTGCGGCGACCAGAACTGCACACAGTACTCCAAATGCGGCCTAATCAACGTTATGTACGACTGTAACATGACATCCCAACTCTTGTGCTCAATGCCTCGGCCAATGAAGGCAAGCCATACGCCTTCTTCACCACCCTGTCTACCTGTGTTGCCACTTTCAGGGAGCTATGTACTTGCACCCCAAGGTCTCTCTGCTCAAGAACACTCCCCAGGGCCCTGCCATTCACTGTATATGTCCTGCCCTGGTTTAACTTCCCAAAATGCATCACTTCACACTTGTCTGCGTTAAATTCCATTTGCCACTCCCTTGCCCACTTTCCCAGTTAATCTATATCCTGTTGTAACCTTAGACACCCTTCTTCACTGTCCACTATACCACCAGTTTTGATGTCATCTGCAAACTTACTCATCATGCCCTTACTTAATGGATTGATAAAATATCTTGGGTTTACCTTGATTTTGCTTGCCAATATTCTTTCATTCCATCTCTTTGCTTTTCCAATTTCCTTTTTGATTTCACCCCTCCACTTTCTATACTCCTCTCGGCTTTCTATAGTATTGAGTTCTCGGTGTCGGACATAAGCTTTCCTTTTCTGTGTTATTTCACCCTGTAATCGCCTTGACATCCATGGGCCTCTAGAAATGGCTGTCCCACCCTTTTTCTTTGTGGGAAGATGTTTACTCTGAGCCCCTCTCCGCTTTGAATGCCTCCCACCGCTCTGACACTGATTTACCTTCAAGTAGCTGTTTCCAGTCCACTTTCACTAAATCACTCCTCAGCTTAGTATAATTGGCCTCGCCCCAATTGAAACTCTAACTCCTGTTCTATCTCTGTCCTTTTCCATAATTATGTTAAAACTGACTGAATTATGATCACTACCATCAAAATGCTCTCCCATTGCTACTCCTTCCGCCTGCCCATCTTCATTTCCTAAAACTAAGTCCAAAACTGCACCCTCTCTTGTTGGACCTGCTACATATTGGACAAAAAGGTTCTCCTGAATGCACCTCGAGAATTCTGCTCCTTCAATTCCTTTCACACTAAAACTATCCCAGTTCATATTGGGGTAATTAAAATCCCCTACTATTACTGCCCTATTATTTTTACACTTCTCAGAGATTTGCCTACATATCTGCTTTTCTATCCTCTGACTGCTCAGGGGTCTATAGTACACTCCTAGCAATGTGATTGCCCCTTTTTACTTCCTTAGCTCAATCCATATGGCCTCATTTGATGAACCTTCTAACATATCATCCCTCCTCTCAGCTGTAATTGTTTCTTTGACCAAAATTACCACCTCTATCCTTTTTATCCCCCTCTATCATGTCTGAAAACCCTGTAACCAGAAACGTTGAGCTGCCATTCCTGCCCCTCCTTAAGCCATGTTTCTATGATATCATACTGCCATGTATCTATCTGTGCCCTCAGCTTGTCTGCTTTATTTGCAATGCTCCTTGAATTGAAGTAGATACCCTTGAGCACTGTAAACTCTTGTTTTTGTTTTCTAACCTTTGTTTCCTCTGCCTTCCACACTCATCCAATAATTTTCTGCTTTCCATTTTCATATCTGATTTTATCCCAACTGAGTCTACCCTCAGGTCCCCATCTCCTGCTAAACAAGTTTAAACCCTCCCCAACAGCATTAGCAAAACTCAGTCCTGGCTCTGTTGAGGTACACCCCGTCCAACCTATACAGGTCCCATCTCCCCCAGAGCCGGTCCCAATGTCCCAAGAATCTAAAGCCCTCCCTCCTGCACCAATTTTCCAGCCACGCATTCATCTGTCTTATCTTTCTATCCTGTACTCACTTGCGCAAGGCACAGCAAGTAAACCGGAGATTACTACTTTTGAGGTCCTGCTTGCTAATTTCTTACCTGGCTTAGGAAACTCTTTCAGCAAGACCACATCTCTCTTTTTACCTATGTCATTGGTACCAATGTGGATCACGACTGCTGGCTGTTCACCCTCCCCACTCAAGATGCTCTGCAGCTGCTCAGTGACGTCCTTGACCCTGACACCAGGGAGGAAGGAGGAAACGCACCATCCTGGATTCACATCTGTGGCCACAGAAATGTCTGTCTGTTCCCCTGACTATTGAATCTCCTATCACTATCACTTTTCAGGTATTCCTAGTACCACCCCCCCTCCGCAACCACCCCCCCCCCACCACCACCACCACCAATGCAGCTGAGCCACCCGTGGCGCCATGACCTTGGCAGTGGCTGCACTCCCCAGATGAACCATCATTTTCTCCAGTATTCAGAACTGAATACCCTGCAGAATGTGGGAGGTAAGTGTCGCCAAGAGTGTCCCTGCTGACTGCATCTGCGGGAAGTGCACCCAACTCCAGCTCCTCGAGAACCACATTAGAGAACTGGAGCTGGAGCTGGATGAACTTCGGATCATTCGGGAGCGGAGGGGGTTATTGAGAGGAGTTATAGGGAGGTAGTCACACCTCAGGTAAAAGAAGTAGGTAGATGGGTTACCGTCAGGGGAAGGAGAGGGAACCAGCAGGCAGTGCAGGGATCCCCTGTGACTGTTTCCCTCAACAACAGGTATACCGTTTTGGATACTGTTGGGGGGGACGACTTACCAAGGGTAAGCAATGGGGTACAGGTCTCTGGCACAGAGTCTGTCCCTGTTGCTCAGAAGGGAAGGGGGAAGAGGAGCAGAGCATTAGTCATTGGGGACTCCATAGTTAGGGGAACAGATAGGAGGTTCTGTGGGAACGAGAGAGACTCACGGTTGGTGTGTTGCCTCCCAGGTGCCAGGGTTCGTGATGTCTCGGATAGTGTTTTTGGGATCCTTAAGGGGGAGGGGGAGCAGCCCCAAGTCGTGGTCCACATAGGCACCAACGACATAGGTAGGAAGAGAGATGGGGATTTAAGGCAGAAATTCAGGGAGCTAGGGTGGAAGCTTAGAGCGAGAACAAACAGAGTTGTTATCTCTGGGGTGTTGCCCATGCCACGTGATAGCGAAGCGAGGAATAGGGAGAGAGAGGAGTTGAACACGTGGCTGCAGGGATGGTGTAGGAGGGAGGTTTTGGTTTCCTGGATAATTGGGGCTCTTTCTGGGGTAGGTGGGACCTCTACAAACAGGATGGTCTTCACCTGAACCAGAGGGGTACCAATATCCTGGGGGGGAGATTTGCTAGTGCTCTTCAGGGTGGTTTAAACTAATTCAGCAGGGGAATGGGAACCTAAATTGTAGTTCCAGTGTACAGGATGTTGAGAGTAGTGAGGTCAGGGATAAGGTTACAAGGACGCATGAGGGCACTGGCAAGCAAGAACTTGGTTTAAAGTGTGTCTACTTCAATGCCAGGAGCATTCGGAATAAGGTGGGTGAGCTTGCAGCATGGGTTGGTACCTGGGATCTCGATGTTGTGGCCATTTCGGAGACATGGGTAGAGCAGGGACAGGAATGGATGTTGCAGGTTCCGGGATTTAGATGTTTCAGTAAGAACAGAGAAGATGGTAATAAAGGGGGGGGGGGGGGGTGGCATTGTTAATCAAGGAGAGTATTACGGCAGCAGAAAGGACGTTTGAGGACTCGTCTACTGAGGTAGTATGGGCCGAGGTTAGAAACAGGAGAGGAGAGGTCACCCTGTTGGGAGTTTTCTATAGACCTCCGAATAGTTCCAGAGATGTAGAGGAAAGGATAGCGAAGATGATTCTCGACAGGAGCGAGAGTAACAGGGTAGTTGTTATGGGGGACTTTAACTTTCCAAATATTGACTGGAAATACTATAGTTCGAGTACTTTAGATGGGTCAGTTTTTGTGTGTGCAGGAGGGTTTTCTGACACAGTATGTAGACAGGCCAACCAGGGGCGATGCCACATTGGATTTGGTACTGGGTAATGAACCCGGCCAGGTGTTAGATTTAGATGTAGGTGAGCACTCTGGTGATTGTGATCACAATTCGGTTAGGTTTACCTTAGCGATGGGCAGGGAAAGGTATATACCGCAGGGCAAGAATTATAGCTGGGGGAAAGGAAATTATGATGTGATTAGGCAAGATTTAGGATGCGTAGGATGAGGAAGGAAACTGCAGGGGATGGGCACAATCGAAATGTGGAGCTTATTCAAGGAGCAGCTACTGCGTGTCCTTGATAAGTATGTACCTGTCAGGCAGGGAGGAAGTTGTCGAGCGAGCGAGCCATGGTTTACTAAAGAAGTTGAAGCGCTTGTCAAGAGGAAGAAGAAGGCTTATGTTAGGATGAGACGTGAAGGCTCAGTTAGGGCGCTTGAGAGTTACAAGCTAGCCAGGAAGGATCTAAAGGGAGAGCTTAGAAGAGCGAGGAGAGGACACGAGAAGTCATTGGCGGATAGGATCAAGGAAAACCCTAAGGCTTTCTACAGGTATATCAGGAATAAAAGAATGACTAGAGTTAGATTAGGGCCAATCAAGGATAGTAGTGGGAAGTTGTGTGTGGAATCAGAGGAGATAGGGGAAGCGTTAAATGAATATTTTTCGTCAGTATTTACAGTAGAGAAAGAAAATGTTGTCGAGGAGAATACTGAGATACAGACTACTAGGCTAGATGGGATTGAGGTTCACAAGGAGGAGGTGTTAGCAATTTTGGAAAGTGTGAAAATAGATAAGTCCCCTGGGCCAGATGGGATTCATCCTAGGATTCTCTGGGAAGCCAGGGAGGAGATTGCAGAGCCTTTGTCCTTGATCTTTATGTCGTCATTGTCGACAGGAATAGTGCCGGAAGACTGGAGGGTAGCAAATGTTGTCCCCTTGTTCAAGAAGGGGAGTAGAGACAGCCCTGGTAATTATAGACCTGTGAGCCTTACTTCGGTTGTGGGTAAAATGTTGGAAAAGGTTATAAGAGATAGGATTTATAATCATCTAGAAAAGAATAAGTTCATTAGCGATAGTCAGCACGGTTTTGTGAAGGGTAGGTCGTGCCTCACAAACGTTATTGAGTTTTTTGAGAAGGTGACCAAACAGGTGGATGAGGGTAAAGCAGTGGATGTGGTGTATATGGATTTCAGTAAGGCGTTTGATAAGGTTCCCCACGGTAGGCTATTGCAGAAAATACGGAAGTATGGGATTGAAGGTGATTTAGTGCTTTGGATCAGAAATTGGCTAGCTGAAAGAAGACAGAGGGTGGTGGTTGATGGTAAATGTTCATCCTGGAGTTTAGTTACTAGTGGTGTACCGCAAGGATCTGTTTTGGGGCCACTGCTGTTTGTCATTTTTATAAATGACCTGGATGAGGGTGTAGAAGGGTGGGTTAGTAAATTTGCGGATGACACGAAGGTCGGTGGAGTTGTGGATAGTGCCGAAGGATGTTGTAGGTTACAGAGGGACATAGATGGGCTGCAGAGCTGGGCTGAGAGATGGCAAATGGAGTTTAATGCGGAAATGTGTGAGGTGATTCACTTTGGAAGGAGTAACAGGAATGCAGAGTACTGGGCTAATGGGAAGATTCTTGGTAGTGCAGATGAGCAGAGAGATCTTGGTGTCCAGGTACATAAATCCCTGAAAGTTGCCACCCAGGTTAATAGGGCTGTTAAGAAGGCATATGGTGTGTTAGCTTTTATTAGTAGGGGGATTGAGTTTCGGAACCACAAGGTTATGCTGCAGCTGTACAAAACTCTGGTGCGGCCGCACTTGGAGTATTGCGAGCAGTTCTGGTCACCGCATTATAGGAAGGATGTGGAAGCTTTGGAAAGGGTGCAGAGGAGATTTACTAGGATGTTGCCTGGTATGGAGGGAAGGTCTTACGAGGAAAGGCTGAGGGACTTGAGGTTGTTTTTGTTAGAGAGAAGGAGGAGGAGAGGTGACTTAATAGAGACATATAAGATAATCAGAGGGTTAGATAGGGTGGATAGTGAGAGTCTTTTTCCTCGGATGGTGATGGCAAACACGAGGGGACATAGCTTTAAGTTGAGGGGTGATAGATATAGGACAGATCTCAGAGGTAGTTTCTTTACTCAGAGAGTAGTAGGGGCGTGGAACGCCCTGCCTGCAACAGTAGTAGACTCGCCAACTTTCAGGGCATTTAAGTGGTCATTGGATAGACATATGGATGAAAATGGAATAGTTTAGGTCAGATGGTTTCACAGGTCGGCGCAACATCGAGGGCCGAAGGGCCTGTACTGCACTGTAATGTTCTATGTTCTATGAAGCGTGAGATGCACTCAGGGGTCTCATGCACTACCTGCCTGTTTCTTCTTGACTGTCTGGTGGTCACCCATTTCCTCTCTCCCTGCATACTCTTTAGCTGCAGGGTGACCACATCTATAAACATGCTCTCCACGAAGGTCTCATCCTCACAAATGCACTGCAGTCTCGCCAGATCACTCAGGAGTGGAACGCTGGCAGGCTGAAGAAACTGAAGGCAGGATCCAGGTGCTGCTGCAGCTATTTCTGTTACTTAAAGTAACTGATTAACCAGACCCAGTCATACAATGCATAGGGTTGTCACTGAAGAGCTCAGATAAAGATAATACTGGTGGATCCACACCATTAGGACTGTCATGAGAAAAGCTGAGGAGATTCTGGAGATGTGTGTCGTTTTGGGTGACGACCGTACCCATGGAGTTCAAATTGAAGGGTGCTATGGCCAGGTGAGGAGGGTGGGGTCTCAGGCTACCCTCTTCCCCTTCCTCTCATTTGACCGCAGCAGGGTTTATTCCTTTTAAACAGTAATTGTGCTTACCAACTCTGAGTGTTTTACCTTTTTACCTTTACTGTGATCATGAAAGAACCAATCAGAAAAGTTTTCTTGAGTTTAAACAAGAAAGAGGTAAGTTTATTATACTTAACATTCAAACCCTGATTTAAAAATAGAAAAAGAAATGCTACACATTCACGTGCACATTCACACAAGAATCACACACACACAAATATATTATAGAAGGAAAAACAGATTTGGTAGTTGGATTAAAGTCCAGAATAAATGGAACTTAAATACACAGTCTGTGAAGTGGATGATTCAGTAGTCCTCGGTTGAAGCTGTATTCTTGAGGCTCCAGCTGGTGAAAGTGCACTTTATGGTTGGCCTGCTTTGCTTAAGGTTTTTTTGAAGGCAGAATCGTAGCTGGCTCTCTTCCCCTGGTCACTGTAGCAGTTTGTAGGCTTGGAGCTTCCATAGTCACAGATGGTTTTCAAACTTGATGTTTTCTAGGGAGAGGGAAAGAAAGAAAAAGGGAGTTCACCAGTTTCTCTGCTGCTGCACACTCAGTTACTGCTTGACTTCTGTGAATGTAACAAAACTCTTGTTTTTTTCAGAGATGGACAGATGGTCACAAGGTTCTCTCAATCCCCTTTGTTTTTAATGAGATACGAGGTTCAGAATTGGCTCCACAGGTTCCAGGATGCCAGTATTTACACTCGGAGGGCTTTGTTCTTTCAAAATCAATGTGTCAGGATGGCCTCGACTGTTGTGCTAATGAAGCAATCCTAGGTAATTCAATTACTTAGAGCAAACCATTGTTCTGGGTCCAGGGCTTCTCAGACTGTCTGCAGTTGATCCTTTGAATGTGCAAAGGTGCTTCAGATGCAAATTGCGGTGGCCATCTTGGCTGCCAGTTTTTTCTTTTAAAGTTACTTTAGGAATTTATTTCAATTAAAAGTCTAATGTAAGTTTCCAACTGATGAATTAATATTTCTCATTTGGCATATTGTGTTTTCTTGACAAGGGAAACCGCTGTTGGATGAGAGTCAGTGACTACATCTTTGAGGAAAGAAGCTAGAGATCTTCCGGAGGAAGTTCAGAACTTTGAGGAACTTTGTGAATGTAATTGATGCCATATATGTTGAGTGGACTGCCCAGTAAATCCGTGAGACCTATTTTTGTTGTATCTGATAATTAATGCGCAATTTGTAATATATATATATATATTGACCATGACTTGTCTGTTAATTCATGATTAATATATGTTAGTTTTGGTTCGATTGTTAAAGTAAAAGTTATAAAAGTGAGATCTTGTTAATTTTTTTTAAATTCTGAGGTCATTTGTTAAATTGGGTTCTTTTGGTTTGTTGATCTCCATGGGGATCAAAATGAAGGGCACAGCTACAATTCATGTCCTGAAATTATATGACTTTTCTCCTCCTTTAAGATGCTCCTTAAAACCTACCTCTTTGACCAAGTTTTTGATTACCTGTCCTAGTATCATCCAATGTGGCTCGTTGTCAAATTTTGCCTGATGAAGGGCCCTGGAATGTTTTACTATATTAAAGATGTTATATAAATGCAAGTTATTGTTGTAGGAGATAGTTAGGGTGCAAGCAAAAATTATATTCCCTCATTCCAGAATGGCAAATATTAGAATATTGGTTTTCTAGGCCCTTTAAAGGGAGTTTTCTTTCTCTCCCCATCCAGAAAAATCTGGCAAAGAGGGTGGCACAGCGGCGCAGTGGTTAGCACCGCAGCCTCACAGCTCCAATGACCCGGGTTCAATTCTGGGTACTGCCTGTGTGGAGTTTGCAAGTTCTCCCTGTGTCTGCGTGGGTTTCCTCCGGGTGCTCCGGTTTCCTCCCACATGCCAAAGACTTGCAGGTTGATAGGTAAATTGGCCATTATAAATTGCCCCTAGTATAGGTAGGTGGTAAGGAAATATAGGGTGGGGATGTGGTAGGAATATGGAATTAGTGTAGGATTAGTATAAATGGGTGGTTGATGGTCGGCACAGACTCGGTGGGCCGAAGGGCCTGTTTCAGTGCTGTATCTCTAATTTAAAAAGAAAATTAAATTAATTAAAAAATTATGTCCTAAAACTATATTAGAATGATCTTTGCATGCTGGTCATTTTGATTCCCTTACATTTCAAGTAGTTTGAGAAACAGTGAATTTGCTTCAAATCATTGAAACTTCAGGGCAATTGTCATTCTGAATAGGAAGTTACTTATTGCTAATAATTCATCAGCTTAATGTGGAGAAAATGACTTGTATTGAAAATTTAAAAGTGTAAATTTAAGGTAAAGTACCATCACTCAGTGAATTGAAAGAAAACTGGTCAATATGGGTTTGGAAAGCCAATTTACCTGTTTTCAGTTATCCTTTGTTAAGTCTGATTTTAAGACTAGCCCATGTTAGAATGAAGCACTTGGAACCCAAACTGCTGAAGTCCATATTTACAGGAATCTGAAACTCAGGCTGCTGGGGTTCATTTACCAGTTCCAAGTGTGGTCAGAAGATAGTTTGCTTATCTGACTCCATGTCTATGCTCCAAATTGAGCACACTTCAACATTACACATTCATTTCTGTATATACCTTTAAGTAGACCAATGCTATTTTTTCTTGCAAACACAATTAGATACTGGTAGTGTGATTGAAGTTAAAATTGGACTTGATTCATGAATATCTGAGATATATTTTAAGGTCCAGATTTTTCTTCTTTCCCTGATTTAGTAAGCTATAACCTCTGTCTTCTTTGGTTTTCTCTTACATTATTTCTTGATGGAAAGGTTAGACAACCAAAACCATTCCAAAAACCAATGTTGCACTTGAATTGGGCTCTTCGAGGTCTGTGAGAGAGACATGCTGATTGACATAGTTACCTTTCCCTCTCCTCCCTGAGGGGTTTTGGCTTACACAGATGAGGAACACAGCATGTCGGGAATTATGAGGGACTCATCAATGTCATAGCTTACCAAGGCACAAGCAGCTAGTTCACCAATGTACTGTTACTCCAGGTTAATCTTTTAAAGCCATTCTTTATTTTTTTTAATTAATTAAGAACTATTAAAAGATGCAATTGCCTGATCACTATCATACTGGACCACTGTGTCCTCATTCAGCAAATATGAGTCCATGAGTAATTAGGCAACATTCAGTATAATGAAAGAATACTCTATAGCATGCAGACAAAAATCACTTACATTTTAAGAATCGGACAGAGGACAAAACTACAGGTAAATCTATACAGGCTACAAGTAACATGTTTGCTGCAGGGAGAATAAAATGTAGTTGGAATTAGTTTCTCAAGGTGGGTTTAGCATCTTTTTGGGTAATAACTGCTAGGTAACCACATAACTGCCATTTGACCAGGAGACTGCATTTTCCTTTCTGTTTAGCCTAGCAATTCACTGTCAATGCTAAAGGGAAGCCTTTCAATAGAACATGAGCATTGAGGCCCAACCAGAAATGACCCACTTGATCTTTGCTGAGTGTTGCTGACTTGGTTTCAGGGTTGCAAGAGCATCATATTTTATTGGAACAGTTCTTTGAAAGAAAAAAGGAAATGACAGGCTGTTAGGCTGCCTGAGCTAAACAGTGCAATATATAAAAGGCAGCCAACTGCAAAAAGAGCCTCCATGATCTACAAAGGGTGGTGAGATGATTGTAACCAGTAATAAAGACTTGCAAAGCAGTGGCACAGTTAGAAATGTGAAACTGTTGGAAATATTCCATGAAGCAGAAAGAAAATGGGCCTTACTTTTCCAACTTATGAGTGAGAAGCAGAGTACATCCACCAAATTCTTGGATTCTAGCTAGGTTTTTGTTATGTTATAAATTACATCATGCATTTCTGCTGAAAGAAATTGTCAACCACATGTAATGATTTAATGTGATGCGATGCCAAAAAGACAGTTACATTCCCTGTAGTTTTGTAAGCAAAACTATGCTTCAATCATTTTTGCAGCCATCTTTGGAATGGGGGGGCGGGGGTGGCAGTGGTGCAGGGTGGGGGAGGGGAGGGGGAAGGAAGAACACCAGAGGCTCCTTCGGCAGTCCAAAGTCATCTGCTCATAAATCATATCTGTCTGTCTATAGAGAAGATTCATCCACATCCAAATCCATGACTAGATCCTAGATGAAGGTGCTATCATCTTGTCTGAGAAGGAGGAGAAAGAAAAAGAGGAAGAGGAAGGGAGTACACCACCAGCATTGGAGATCCAGCACTTGATGGGCAAAGGCAGGCAGGAAGAAAAATAAAACATGGATAGCCTCATTTTCATAGGGTCAATTCACAAAAGGATGAGGTTGATTATCTTTGTTTTTGTTTACTGAACAGCATCACTCCTTCCAGCTTTGTTATGATATTTGTATGTCATAGAATGCAAATTGGCTGGGCAGGTTGGTGTTGTGATCAATTGGTTCTCAAGATTTAATTTGCTTCCATGAAACTTGGGATTGTCACCAGCAAACTAACCACAGCTTCCTGTGATGGGCATTGTGATTGTTGAAGATGCCTGGAGTTCTGACATGGCTGATGTATCTTTCTGCTAGCCTGGCCCTGTGAAGGAATCTACAGGTCATGTGTCCTCCCCAAGTTGTCCTACAAGCACTTTTTCAGCAAAAATCTGTTAAAATGTGAATGAACTGCTGTTTATTTTAATTAAAACTTTGGAGCACAGAGGTCATCTCTTGCGAAATGCAATATTGCAATAAACGTCAGCTATTTCCAGTTTAAGGAAGGATCTAAATGCTTTGGAAGCAGTTCAGAGAAGGTTTACTAGACTAATACCTGGAATGGGTAAGTTGTCTTATGAGGACAGGTTTGACAGGCTCGACTTGTATCTGCTGGAGTTTAGAAGAGTAAGAGGTGACTTGATTGAAAGTGAACCAATTGTGTTTTTACATCAATATTTTCATTTCTTTTTAAATTGAATTTAAATGTTCAAACTGCCATTGTGTGATTTGAATTCACATTCTTTGGATTATTAGTCTAGGCCTCTGGATTACGGGTCTAGTAATTTAGACAAAACACTACGGTAGCCCTACCCCAGCCCCCAGAAATGGTTTTACAACTGGTAAGAGCATCCTTGAGGGGGTCTCATGGTGGCTTTAGTGAGCTCAGGATTCAACCTTGCTCCTAAATTACATTGGCACCATTGCTTTTACCTGTAGTTAATCTGAAAGTGCCAGTGTAACCTCAACCTGGATAACTGTCCATGAACAAAGACAGTGGTCTCATTAAAGTTACGAATAGTTGCTGGGTGAGAGCACACAAGGGATAAGAACTCGGTTAAAATAGTAAACCAAGCGTTTCAGAGGAAGGAAGGAATTAACCAATACATTACAACTAGCACACAGTACTATTTCAACCCCAAAGACTGATTTAAAAACTTGCGTTTATATAGCGCCTTTCACAACCTCAGGACGTCGTCAATTGCTTTACAGCCAATGAGTGTAGGAAAGGTGTCAACCAACATGTTCACAGCAAACTCCCACAAACAGCAATGTGATAATAACTAATGGGATAAATATTGCCTCCGACAAGAAACTTTATTGGACAGTAAAACAAGCCGTACTCCTGCATTAAAGTTCGGCCCAGCAGGCTAATGGATGAGTTTACCGTTGGTGAATCATCAATGTCCCGTTTCATTTTAATTTATCCATTTTAATTGTCCCCCGCCCTAAATTCCGTGAACAAAGGGTGGAATGGAAAACTTGAGATCTTCCGCTGCGAGCTCGGAGATTTCGTGAACGAGCTACTTCAATTTTTAACTCCGACAGTTCCAACAAACCCAGTACAAGCGTCAAGATTTGCATCTCTGAAACATACTGAGATCGATGCGATAAGTGTGTGATTCCGAGAGGGAGTTTCGTTGGGTAGTAGGGGTGTGGCTTTCATTTTGTAATTACGGTATTAAATAGACAACAGAAATTCACATGAAATCCCAACGATTGATCGTTTCTTCCCAGTTGCAGCCGCGTGTTAACTGCTGTATTTTTTGAGGTGTCAGTTATCTGGGACTTCAAAAAAATAAAGTGCGCTACAAGCTGATGCACTTGACACCGTGTTTTTCGATGCATACATCGTTTTCCCTAATAAGTCAATGGGAAAAGTTTGACTAATAACACAAAAATGCTACATTTCTTGTAGGCACCGTCTTTAGTTGAGTTTGTGTTGGCTTGCCAAAAAAGTAACTCATTGCTTTGAAGTGTTTTGATTGATAAATGTGTTGCTATAAATAACTCTCAGCAGCAGCAATATAATCCAAAAGTACTCGGCGGCTGCTGGTACAATGGAAGCAGAGAAATGCTTGCTACAAGCCAGACATGGAAGGAGATTTAAACAGTGCCTGTGGTTTGAGGACTGATTTGATCTTTGTTTTTTTTAAATGGAAAAGACAAATTAGAGCTGATTTGATCTCGAAAAATAAACAAATAAATACAAAAGGACGAAGTTAAGGAAAAAGAACGTTGGCGCACCTTCACACACAGTTTCTATCTGTGGTGTGTGTTTAACAGTTATGAGAAAATGTTCCAATATACAGGCTGTTGTAAAGGGAAAGAAAATGTAAAGTTCATTGATAAATAAACAGACGATCGTAGGCGTAGCACTGAAACTTTACCTTCTCCACGCCACCGCAGGATTCTTTGTCTACAGTTGGCTTTTCCACTGAAGTTGCTTCTCTTAATATGGATACCTGGATCTTTGGGTGTCAATAACCCTCTAGTACCTGGGCCACTCTGGACCTAGACCAGTGGCCCACTGGAGTAGGTTAGAGGCTGGGTATTCTACAGCAAATCGTTAACCTCCTAACTTTCCAAAGCCTCACTACCACCTGCAAGCACAAATCGGGAATGTGGTGGAATATTGTCTATTTGCCTCAATGCCTGCAGCACCAACAACACTCAAGAAGCTCAACACCATCCAGGATAAAGCAGTTTACTTGATCAGCATTCCATCCACTGACTTAAACACACAATCCCGCCACCAGCATACCATGGCAGCAGTGTGTACCATCTACAGGATTCACTGCAGAAATTCACTGAGATTTCTTTGGCAACAAAGCTCCACCACCTAAAAGGACAAGGTGTTGATTTGGATGTGTATCACCATTCCTTCATTGTTCTCCAGTCATGCTCTCCATTGATGTTCACACATACAAACAACATTTCTTGTACTGGATAACAACTAGGAGCAGGAACACTGACTGATTTGTTTTTCCCCACCCCTAACTCAGAAATGCTGTAATCTTTCCCCTTTCACTAAGTGTTTCTGCCCTACCCCTATCATAGCTCCTTATGCTGCACCCATCAGAGATCAGGTAACCCCATCCCAAATGAGGGATTGAAGCGAGAATCTCTTCAGTTTGTATGGCTTCGGATCTTATCATGTGGTGTATATACTCTCAGCCATTGGGGGAATTCAGGTAGATAAGATTGATATACAACCTATCCAGTTGTTGCCCTGACTAAATTCCCAAATACTCTTTTACTTAAGTTAAGAATTATGAGTTATAGATTTTGATCAGGCAAGGGTTATACCACTTTGGCAAATTACAATTATTCAGGTAGTATCTTATTTCTTATTCTACATCCTTCTGTATTCTAATGCTTAGTATTAATATTGTATGATAATAGAAAGCATTAGAATAAGAAAAAAATGTTCTAATATTCTTTAGGTAAGGAAACCTGCCATCCTTGCCATATCTGGCCTAGATTTGACTCCAGGTCCCACACCAATGTTGTTGACTCATAACTGCCCTCTGAAGTGGCCTAGCAAGCCATTCAGTTATATCAAATTGCTTAATAACATTGTGAGAGCTTCTTGACCACACAAACTGCAATGGTTCAAGATGAAAGCCCCACTACCACCTTCTTGGGGCAATCGTGAATGAGAAATATATGCAGGCCTTGCCACTGATGTTCACATCCTGTAAATACATGTTTCACTCTTGTTAGTCGCAAGGTGATACATAACCACAATGGAAAGTCATGTTTTTAAACTTTAAACTTTGGTGGAAAGAACTCCAGAAGGAGTCCCCTGGACACATATGGGTTTCTAAATTAGAAAATAACCAATTGGTCAGAACCTTCACTGGTAGTTAGATTTTTAAAATTCATTTCATGGGAGGTGATGACATAGTGGTATTGTCACTGGACTAGTAACCCAGAGACCCAGGGTATTGCTCTGGGGACATGGGTTCAAATCCCACCACAGCAGAGGTGGAATTTGAATTCAATTAATACATCTGGAATTAAAAAGCTAGTCTAATGATGGCCATGAAATCATTGTCGATTGTTGTAAAAACCCATCTGATGTCCTTTAGGGAAGGAAATCTGCTGTCCTTACCTGGTCTGGCCTACATGTGACTCCAGACCCACAGCAATGTGGTTGACTCTTACATGCCCTCTGAAATGGCCTAGCAAGCCACTCAGTTCTATCTAGCTCAGCTAGCACTGTGGGTGTACCTACCCCACATGGACTGCAGCGGTTCAAGAAGGCAGCTCACCACCACCTTTCTCAAGGGCAATTAGGGATGGGCAATAAATGCTGGCCTGGCCAGCAATGCCCACAACCCATGAATGAATTTTTAAAAAATGGGTGTTGCTGGCAAGACCAGCATTTACAGTCATAGAGTTATACAGCACAGAAACAGGCCCTTTGGCCCACCGTGCCCACGCTGGCCGTCAAGCCTAACTATTCTAATCCCATTTTCCAGCACTTGGCCCATAGCCTTGTACGCTATGGTGTTTCAAGTGCTCATTTAAATACTTCTTAAATGTTGTGAGGGTTCCTGCCTCGACCACCCCTTCAGGCAGTGTGTTCCAGATTCCAACCACCCTCTGGGTGAAAAAATTTTTCCTCAACTCCCCTCTAAACCTCCTGCCTTCTGGTTATTGACAACTCAGCTAAGGGAAAAAGTTTCTTCTTATCTACCCTATCTATGCCCCTCATAATTTTGCATACCTCAATCAGGTCCCTCCTCGGCGGTTAAAGAGCACATGGATGAATTACAACAATCGTTCATTCCTGTCTGGCGCAAAAATAAAACAGGAAGGGTGACTCAACCGTGGCTTACAAAAGAAATTAGGGATAGTATTCGATCCAAGGAGGAGGAATATAAAATGGCCAGAACAAGCAGTAAACCTGAGGATTGGGAGCAGTTTAGAATTCAGCAAAGGAGGACAAAGGGATAGATTAAGAAGGGGAAAATAGAGTATGAGAGTAAGCTTGCAGAGAACATAAAAACTGATTGTAAAAGCTTCTATAGATATGTGAAGAGAAAAAGATTAGTGAAGACAAATATGGGTCCCTTACAGTCAGCAACAGGGGAATTTATAATGGGGAACAAAGAAATGGCAGACCAATTAAATACATATTTTGGTTCTGTCTTCACATAGGAGGACACAAATTACCTCCCAGAAATGTTAGGGAACATAGGGTCTAGTGAGAAGGAGGAACTGTATGAAATCAGCATTAGTAGGGAAATGGTGTTAGAGAAATTGATGGGATTGAAGGCCGATAAATCCCCCGGGCCTGATAATCTACATCCCAGAGTACTTAAGGAAGTGGCCTTAGATATAGTAGATGTATTGCTGGTCATTTTCCAAAATTCTATCGACTCTGGAACAGTTCCAATGGATTGGAGGGTAGCTAATGTAAGCCCACTATTTAAAAAAGGAGTTAGAGAGATAACAGGGAATTATAGACCAGTTAGCCTGGCATCACTAGTGGGGAAATATTAGAGTCCATTATAAAAGATGTAACAGCAGAGCACTTGGAAAACAATGATAGGTTCGGACAAAGTCAACGTGGATTTATGAAAGGGAAATCATGCTTGACAAATCTACTGGAATTTTTTGAGGATGTAACCAGTAGAATAGATAAGGGAGATGTGGTGTATTTGGACTTTCAGAAGGCTTTCAATAAGGTCCCACATAAGAGATTAACGTGCAAAATTAAAGCACATGGGATTGGGGGTATGGCACTGACATGGATTGAGAACTGGTTGGCAGACAGGAAACAAAGAGTAGGAATAAACAGGTCATTTTCCAAATGGCAGGCAGTGACTAGTGGGGTACTGCAGGGATCAGTGCTAGGACCCCAGCTATTCACAATATATATCAATGATATAGATGAGGGAATTAAATGTAATATATCCAAGTTTGCAGATGGCACAAAACTGGGTGGGAGTGGGAGCTGTGAGAGCTGTGAGGAGAATGCAGAGAAGCTCCATTGTGATTTGGGCAGGTTGAGTGAGTGGGCAAATACATGGCAGATGCTGTATAATGTGGATAAATGTGAGGTTATCCACTTTGGTAGCAAAAACAGAAAGGTAGATTATTATCCGAACGGTGATAGATTGGGAAAGGGGGAGGTGCAGTGAGACCTGGATGTCCTTGTGCACCAGTCGCTGAAAGTAAGCATGCAGGTGCAGCAGGCAGTTAAGAAGGAAAATGGTATGTTGGCCTTCATAGCGAGAGGATTTGAGTACAGGAGCAAGGATGTCTTTCTACAATTATACAAGGCCTTGGTGAGACCGCATCTGGATCATTGTGTGCAGCTTTGTTCTCCTTATCTGAGGAAGGATGTTCTTGCTATGGAGGGAATACAGCAAAGGTTCACCAGACTGATTCCTGGGATTCCTCAGGACTGACGTATGAAGAGAGATTGGGTCGATTAGGCTTGTATTCACTAGTGTTCTGAAGAGTGAGGGGGGATCTCATAGAAACCTACAAAATTCTAACAGGACTGGACAGACTAGATGCAGGAATGATGTTCCAGATGGCAGGGGAATCCAGGACCAGGGATCACAGTCTAAGGATAAAGGGTAAGCCATTTAGGACTGAGATGAGGAGGGATTTCTTCACCCAGAGAGTGGTGAACCTGTGGAATTCTCTACCACAGAAAGCAGTTGAGGTCAAATCATTCAATATATTCAAGAAAGAGTTAGATATAGTTCTTAGGGCTAAAGGAATCAAGGGATACGGGGAGAAATTGGGAACAGGGTACTGAGTTTGGATGATCAGCCATGATCGTATTGAATGGCGTTGCAGTCTCGAAGGGCCAAATGGCCTACTCCTGCTTCTAGTTTTCTCTGTTTCTCAGCCTTCTCTACTCTAAGGAAAACAACCCTAGTCTATCCAGTCCCTCTTCATAGCTGCAATGCTCCAGCCCAGACAACATCCTTTGTTGCCCATCCCTAACTACCTTTGAGAAGGTGGTGGTGAGCTGCCTTCTTGAACTGCTGCTGTCCATCTGGTGTTGGTATACCCCCAGTGCTGTTAGGAAGGGAGTTCCAGGATTTTGAACCAGCAACAATGAAGAAATGGTGATATATTTCCAAGTTATGATGCTGTATGGCTTGGAGAGGAACTTACAGATGGTGGTGTTCCCACATGTCTGCTGCCCTTGTTCTTCTAGGTGGAAGAGGACACGGGTTTGGAAGATGCTGTTGAAGAAGGCATGGTGAGTTGCTGCAGTGCATCTTGTATATGGCACGCACTGCTGCCACTGTGCGCGGTGGTGCAGCGAGTGAATGTTTAAGGTGGTGGATGAGTGCCGATCCAGCGAGCCGCTTTGTCCTGAATGGTGTTGAGCTTCCTGAGTGTTGGTTGGAGCTGCAGTCATCATTCCATCACACTCCTGACTTGTGCCTTGTCGATGCTGGACAGGCATTGGGGAGACAGGAGGTGAGTTACTCACCAAATAATTCCCAGCCTCTGACCTGCTCTTGTTGCCACAGTATTTATGAGGATACTCCAGTTCAGTTTATGGTCAACGGTAAGCCCCCCGGGATGTTGATAGTGGGGGATTCAGTGATGGTAATGCCATTGAATGTCAAAGGGAGATGGTTAGATTCTATCTTGTTGGAAATCATCATCACTTGGCACTTTTGATGTGCAAAAGTTACTTGCCATTTATCAGCCTGAATGTTGTCCAGGTCTTGCTGCATATGAATACAGATTGCTTCAGTATCTGAGGAGTTGCGAATGGTACTGAACATCATACAATCATCAGTGAACTTCCCCACTTCTGACCTTCTGATGTCAGTGTTGTAGCTGAACTGGAACAGCTTGGCTAGGGGCGCAGCCAGCTCTGGAGCACAAATCTTCAGTACTACAGACGGAATGTTGTGAGGACCCATAGCCTTTGCAGTATCCAGTGCCTTCAATCATTTCTTGATATCACTTGCAATTAACTGAATTGGCTGAAGACTGGCATCTGTGATGGTGGGGACCTCAGGTGAAGGACGAGATGGATCATCCACTCGGCCCTTCTGGCTGAAGATGGTTGCAAATGCTTCAGCCTTTTCTTTTGCACTGATGTCCTGGGCTCCTCCAACGTTGAGGATGGGGATATTCATGAAGCCTTCTCCTCCAGTTAGTTGTTTAATTGTCCATCACCATTCACGACTGGATATGACAGGACTGCAGAGCTTTGTTCATTGTGGGATCACTTAGCCCTGTCTATTGCATGCTGCTTCCACTGTTTGGCATGCAAGTAATCCAGTGTTGTAGCTTCACCAGGTTGACATTTCATCTTTAGGTTTGCCTGGCGCTACTCCTAGCATGCTCTCCTGCACTCTTAATCGAACCAGGGTTGATACCCATAAGCAGAACTCTGTATATTCATTTAAATATGCTCAGATCTCTGCTTTCTCTTGACAGCAAAGTGCTGCAAAATCAACAGCATAAATCAGTGCTGATTGTTCAACCAATAGCTTATTATAACTGCAGAATGAGATATATCAAACAGGCGGCATTTTGCAACCAGAATTGGTGACACCTAATCCACTTGAATGAGATTTGATAGATATGGTGTGCATGCAATTGTATGACATTCAGTGGTCATGCCATATGCTTTTGTACTTTGGGACAGAGGTGTTAAAGACTTTATTGTGAAGGTTTTCTAAACCTTTAAAATGCTGTGCATGCAGGAATGGGTGATTTGTGTAAATGCCTGGTGCCTGTTCAGGTGTTTGTTTATGTTGTCAGCACTGATTGGAGCAGCAGACCCTGAGAGCACTCAATTATCTGCAAGCACCAACAGCAGCTCCGGTGGCCTCTGAAATTGGTGCTATTGGCCATTTCAGTAACGTGCATACACACAGACATCCATAACCTCTCAGATGAGTACCAGTGAATTTTAAGGCAGCAGCTGATTCAAGCAACCCTGATAATAGCATAAACCACAAAACTGAACTTCAGACCACTTATCAGCATCAGAACCAAGAGCTGAATCAGTGCTTTCAGTTTATTATCATATCTTTGTTGTATGTAGTCCATACTTTAAAAATAGTGTGGTAGGCATAAAGATAATGAGGATGATAGTGGAAAACAAAAGGGTAATTATGCATCATTGGTCTGGATTTTACCAGCCCCTCGATGTCGTGGATTGTGGCGGGGTGGTGTGTAAAATGTTTGCGGGAGCAGCCCGCCATGACCCACGACGCCGAGAAGGGCCCGCCGCTTGGCGGCAGGGAGGCCACACCGAGGCCTCGCCACTGCCGGTAATATGCATTTGAATAATTTGAATAATTAACTTCATGTAAATTAAATGATAATGAACTTACCTGGGCACGGCGGCTGTCCCATGTCGATATTACCAGCGACGGCCACAACTCACACGCCTTTGGAACTCCATACGGGGGAGACACTAGTGGGGAAGGGAGAGGTGTGCAAATTTCAGGGAGGGGGAGGGAGCTGGGAAAAGTCTTTTAATTGGTGGGGGTGAGGTGGGAAGGGGCTAAGGTTTAAAGTAGCTAAAAGTCGGTGGGGGGAAAGGGTCGGGATCAAACCAAATATTTTTTGGGGGGGAATGTCCACTTAATCCATCAATTCTTCCTTGGGGGTGTATGTGAGGGCAGTGAGAATGTTATTAGGTGCTTCACCTACATTTGCACCATCCTTTATCTTTAAAAATTTAAATGTCATGTCAGGGCTTGAAACCCTTTAAAAATGGCGCCGGTGCCCGTGTAGTGGCATTGGATGCCGTTGCCAGGGACGTGGCGGCCGCCCCTCCACATCATTAGGGGCAGCCATTAAGTCCCCTCCATTTAAATAAGCCCCCGTGCGTAATGTCCGTGTTGGTAGGCCGCTGACTTCAAAGCGCGCCACCGCGGAGTGTGGCGCTACGGTAAAATTCAGCTCATACTGTGGATTGTTGCAGAGTGATTTTAGCATTGCACTAATGCACATTGCATTGAGTAACTGAGATGTGAAGTCAGTCAAGTTGAATTTAATAAAAGCAAAATACTGCGGATGCTGGAAATCTGAAACAAAAACAAGAAATGCTGGAATCACTCAGCAGGTCTGGCAGCATCTGTGGAAAGAGAAGCAGAGTTAACGCTTCGGGTCAGTGACCCTTCTTCGGAACTGACAAATATTAGAAAAGTCACAGATTATAAGCAAGTGAGGTGGGGGTGGGGCAAGAGATAACAAAGGAGAAGGTGCAGATTGGACCAGGCCACATAGCTGACCAAAAGGTAAAACGAGTTTTGGTAGATACCTTATCGAACACCAGGAGGGAAATAGAAAGCAATGAAGGTGAACAAGTTGAATTTAAGCAGGTGGTGTGAGGAAGTAGTCACATGTCACTCTGACTGCATAACATCGACTGCAACCAATTCAAAGCAAAGTTTTAAAACTTTCTCTGAGGGCCGGCAGAAAGCTAACAGTAACTCTCCCATCAGCTCTTTGTAACTGTCAAAATGTGATTTGGTTTTGTTTGCCAGTGAGCTCCATTGTCCAATCTCAAACCAGTACCTATAGTCAACACGTCAAGGTGTCTGACATAATAACAAAACTTTTACTCCTCTTCTCCCCCACAACAGAAAACCAGGCAACATGCTTTACAGTTCACAGATGTATGTGGTAGTTTTGTTATTTTTAACAGAAGCCTCAGTGAAACTATTTGCTAGTCTCATTTAATTTGTAGCAGTTCATTTATCATCATGTGCCCTGTTGTACTCCCTCTGCCTCAAGTGTGATGAGACAACTGCCACTGTCTTCAGAAAATGCATTTGGGATTCACTTGTGATGAACGGCAGATTCCACAACCCCAACAGACTGTGATTCGTTGTCACCACCACCAAGTGTGAAAATGACTTAACCACTCCATCTTCTATAAAATAGCAGATGTACTGGAAAGAGTGACAAGCTGTAAAATAATCTTGGAACTTATTAAGATATTCACAATTTGTTTTATCTTTGTTCTTGTAGTTTATATATGATATAAGCCCATTAATTGTGTTACAACATTGCAACACTACCCAATCCAATGGTTACTCAGTGTGGATGCTCTATAAGTAAAAGTGAACCATTTGTTATTCGTCAATGCATTGAATAAAAATGTGCACAATAATAATGACTCATGAACCACTAAATAGCAACTATTGCCTATAATAATAGATACAAGTCTGACTTGGGTTTAATTGGGTTCCAGTCGTGCACCATAGCAACAGCACTTGCCTGATCATGTCAGCCAGCACCATCAGCCAATTTGATCAATGATGCCCACATAAGATATTGGAGAAATAAATGAATGCAGTTATGGTATTTTCATGACTTTTATTGCATAAACACAATACCGCATATCTGGGATGAAAAATATCCACCATTTGATCTTAAAAAGAAAAGCACTTAGCATCATACCAGAAATATCTCAAAGCATGTTAAATACAATAAATATGACTTTACATAGGCAAATTCAGCAGCTATTTTGCAAACATTAAGATCCCACCAACAGCAATTGTATGAATGAATGATAGGTCAGTGGGGGGTAATTTTGACTTTGGCTAATCGTGTAACATGAGCCACATTGGATCAGCCACCCATTATACATCTCTCCTGATTTTCATTTCCTTTGAATTCAATGCATAACTAGCAGCTGATCTGATTTCACCGTCTTACACTATTGCCCAAAGTCAAAATTGCCTTCAGTAAGTCTTGGTGATGTTAAGGAAAGAAAGGTAGCTAGAGTATTGGACAAACTCCCTGTTTTTCAACAAGCAGATGGTACCTCAGGTTAATATCTCATTTACAGAACAGCAACACTGAAGTAGTGCACTGGAACATTAAGCTACATATTCAACTTCTAGATTGGGACTGAGGCCTCAATCTTCCAACTCAAAAGCAAGGGTGCTACAAACTGGGCCTGGGCAACACATAAATTCAGGAAAGTCCAGCACATACCTATAGTTGAATCTGGCTAGCAATTCTATTTTACCCAATCTGTGTTTCCTTCCTTTGCCCACTCGTTTGCAATGCAAAATTTCAGTCCCAGGTCTTTTCAACTTCCTGGGTCTGGGAGAGGTTAGAAAAGGCTGCTCACTGATTGGTAGGTTTAGACTAAGGAGAAAACTGTTTTGCAGCAAGCAAAAAGCTAAGTGACGTCTAAATAGCCAGCTAATTTTTAAAATCGGAGGTTTGGATGGGAGGCTTGCAATTTACATGTATGTGAGGTTTGAGATTGTTTTATCCTTTATGGGGATTTATGAGGATCACATTTTTAATGTATTATGTGCTTGGATATTTCCTGTAGGGGCCTTGGCTTTTTGATGTCTGGGAGCTATGCATTTCTGTTTGTAGGAGTTTGGATTTTTTTTATATGGGCATCACTATTTTTAATAAAAGTCGGACTTTCATTCTTGTGTATGGGAGTTTCACATTTATATATGTGTGCAGCTCAAATTATTGTATATGGGGGCTTGCAGTTTTGTGTAATCATGTATAATGTCTGTGTATCCATCCACCTTCTCTAACCGATTGGATACCATTGAGTGACATAGCCCACTTGAGTCTTTGGATTGAATTTTTCCAGCTACGTGGAGAGGGGATTCAGAGCGAGGATGGCAGGCAAATAGAGGGAGCCGCATCAGGATAGATCCCTGATACATTCCCGCACCAGGACAGACTGGACAATGAAGTTAGCCGCCCACTTCATGGAGTAAGGCAGCTAATTTGTGCAATTAAAGCCCCATTTAGGGGCCATTTCGTGCCAGCACCGTATTTTACCAATATCAGAGCAGCCCACCCCTCCGGCCCAGCTGTGTACAGAGGCCCCTAGCTCAAACATGGCAGCCTCTGAGTGGCAGGCCAGGGGGCCAATGGAACCAGAGGCTCCATGTCCCAATCACAGCCACAGGGGTGACAGGCTGCAACCTCGTCCATTAATAGCCCTGCGGACGGGGGTTCCCATTCATCGTGCTTCAGACACCCACTGGAAAATCCAGTCGCTTGTTGCTTCAGATTGAGGGGCAAGACTATTTGTTAAAATATTCCATACACTATTGCTGAGGAGGTGACATCCTCTGTTTGTACATGTGTGTGTTTATCCGTGGTAGTTTATTACCAGCAGTTCAGTCTGCTGTCAACATTGCTTGACTGCATATCATAGACCTCCTGGGATGACTGGACATACACTGCCAGGTCCAATCTCACAAGTCCCTTCCTTCATCTGCATTAGCATAAACTACTTGTCCACAGAACGTTACTATGAGCTGTAGAATTTAAATAAGGTATTTTCAATTCATTCACCAGGACTCCATGATGGGAACACAGTGGCTGTTTCTATTAAACAGCGTTGACCACAGATTTACTGTCCAAATAAGGCATGTCACATGATTTCTTAAACTTTAAATGATCCTAAAACAGCCAATAACAACAAACCTTCCACAATTTAAAAAATACAAGAGTACAATTTAGATGCAGAAATCATTTTGTGACTCATCCCACTAATTCACTCAGTCTTGTGGTACCTGTAAGTTATTTAGCCTGATATTATATGTTGGTTTATTTCTCGGTAATCCACCATCAGTAATTCTCCCAGACTGCTGAGTTCTCACTTTGCAATTGTGCAACTTTGGGAGCAGCAATGAGTACCAGCCAAACAATTCCTTAAAAGCTGGCAGGCTAATTCAGAGGGAAAGTTGGCTTGGTAGTTCAGGCACAGTTCTGAGAGTACATCACCTATCTTATCAATGCAGATAGATTGTGATTTTGGTTGACCAGGAAAATGATACAAAACACTGTAAAAAGAGAAGTTCATATCTTAATTTTACAAAAAAAAAATCATAGTGTTAGTTTAAATTTCCACGTCTGTAATTTTCTTCCACTTTAAATAAATCACAATAACCATAGTTTTAGCACTCAAATACATTCTTACTGACTTACAGTGTCAATAATACCATACTCCTTGCTACAGCTACTTGCAGAACACAGCTTCTAATTCTATTTAATTTTACAGTACAAATAAGCCACATCGATAGAAATTTCAACTAGTCTCCAATGAAAACACTTCAAAGTATATACCATTTTTGCAACATTCGCTGAGGTAGTTTAGAGGACTGAGTCGAGCCCCTGCAGCTGTACAAATGATATTAATGGGACCACTAAATAATAAAAACAAAAAAATGATCCACATGAATGATATGATTCCATAAAATATACAGAGCATAAGGGAGTTTTTTGTCTACTGAGTACTCTTTATGATTTCAGAGTTATTTCTGTTTTCTATGTTATTTAACCTATCTACTACAGAGAGTTACAGAAGGGCTTCAGGGTGTTGGTCCTTCATGCCCTAGTGTTGAAGGCGGATGACATTATTAAATGCTCATGGTTGCTTCTGTAACCCAAGGAGCAAAAGTATACAAATATTGACTGCAATTCAAGACTACAATGTTAAACTATTTGTCTAAGGGTTTGAGAAGTGACTGAAAATGTGCCAAAGTTTAGACTATTATTCTACACTCTGTCATTCTGTAACCTGAGGTACAATCGTTTAACTAATCACCTAAACTGCAATCAACACTTGTTTTATCATATACCAGAATGTATGTTTTATCATACCTTCATTCATGCCTTCATTATCTCTAGACTTGACTATTCCAATGCACTCTTGTCTGGTCTCCCACATTCTACTTTCCGTAAATTTGAGGCCATCAAAAAATATGCTGCCCATGTCTTAACTCGCACGAGTCCCGTTCATCTCACTGACCGACATTGGTTCCCAGTCAAAAGACATCTTGATTTTAAAGTTCTCATCCTTGTTTTAAAGTCCTCCATGATCTTGTCCCTCTTCCTGGGCTGGGTTTTACCAGCCCCTCGACATCGGGGGTCATGGCGGGGGGAACCAATAAAATACTCGTGGGAGAAGCCCCCGCTACGCCACATATTACTGGCGGCAGCGAGGCCTAGGTGCAGGTCCCCCGTTGCCTTCATTTAAATATTAAAATTCATTAAAATGAAATGCAGATTAACTGACCTGATCACGGCAGCCATCCCACGCTGATTTTATAGCCGCCAGCCACAACTTGCGCGCCTTCGGAATTCCGTATGAAGTACAAATTTCAGGATGGGAGGGGTGGAGGAGCAGGGCAAACACTTTTTATTGACTGTGGGGATGGTGGGAAGGGGTTGAAGGGCAAATTTTATGAGGTTTGGAGGAAAGGTTTGCGATTTCAATAAAGTTTATTCACAGTCGGTGGCCCTAAAACAGACATTGTGGGGTGGGTTGAAAGGGCCTCCAGGTTTCAATAAAATTTTAAAATGAGGTGTAAATGAATTCCCCTTTAAATATTAAAATGTCATCTAAGGACTCGAAGCCCTTTAAAAATGGTGCCAGCGCCTGCGCAGTGGCACCGGACGCTGTTGCCGGGGATGTGGCGGCCGCCCCCTCTACGCCATCAGGGGCGGCTACTCCACCACCCCCCCGTCCCCCAATTAAATGAGCCCCCACACGTATTATCACGGGGTCTCGACGGCGGCCGCTCAGCGCAGGCAGGCTGCCGACTTCAAAGCACACCGCCGCAATGGGCGGCGTGCAAATAAAATTCAGCCCCCTGTCTCTGTAATCTCCTCCAGCCCTGCAATCCTCTGAGATTTCTGCGCTCCTCTAATTCTGGCCTGTTGAGCATTCCCAATTTTAATCGCTCCACTATTGGTGGCCGCCCTTTCAGTTGCCTAGTCCCCTAAGCTCTGGAATACCCTCCCTACACCTCTCCGCCTCTCTAGTTCGCCTTCCTCCTTTCAGACAGTCCTACTTCAAACCTATTTCTCCGACCAAGCTTCTGGTCATCTGACCTAATATCTCCTTATGTTGCTCAGTGTCATATTTTGTTTTATAATGCTCCTGTGAAGCACCCTGTGAGATTTTATTACATTAAAGGCACTAAATAAATATAAGTTGTTGTTGCTGTTTTAAAAATACAGCAGTGAATTATGGATTGAAAGGATTGCAGGTTCTCAACGTCCTGACTCTTCAGTGTTAATGCAGTTTGCTAAACATTCTCCTTTCCCTTCTCGGGACTGGCTTTGAATTCATCACAGAGTAACATCTTTCCCATAGTGTATGGTCACTTAGTAAAATATGGCTAGATACTTAATCTTTCAAATGAAACATGAAACCAAACTACCATCTCTCTATTCTAGTGATGATTCAGCAAGATGGTAAAGACTTTATACACTATTCAAAGGAGAGCAATGTGTTTGCCTGGCATTAGCAGCAAAATTCCTCCCTGCACCATTGCCACAAAAACACATTGACTGACCATCCATTTCATTGTTGTTTATGGAGTGTTTCCATTGCAGATTAGCTGCCATTTATGGTGACGTGATAAATCACTGCACTTCAAAGTTATTAGTCATCTGCAGTGCTTTGAGATTTTTCAGATATATATTGTATAAATCTATGCATTACATTATGTTTTTATTATAATTTCAATATAATTTTGAATAGTTCAACACCCATTCACATAAAAGTTATAACTTGTCTGCCTCAAATTCAGAAAGTATTAATGTAGTGAACCCAAGACCATTCCAGTTGCAACTAGCATCAACAAGTTTGCGTAATTTACAATCAATTAATTGGCCGTAAGTAACAAGCACAATTCAAGTTCTTACTCACATTGATGTTGAAATGATGTTTCTTTACTGACATTGTTTTTTAAGTGTCTGCCTTGGCTAAGTGGTAGCATGGTTGCCTCTGAGTCAGATGGTTGTGAGTTTAAGCCCTGCTCCAGAAACTTGAGCACATAATCTAAGCTAATATTTCAGTGCAGTACTGTTGGAGGTGTCATCTTTCAGATCAGCTGATAAACTGAGGCTCTGTTTGCATCCTCAGGTGGACATGAAAGAACCATGACTCAAAGTAAAACATTCTCTTGCTGTCCTGACCAATAACTATCCCTCAGCCAACATCACTAAAACAAATTATCTGGACATTTATCTCATTGCTGTGCATACATTGGCCACCGTATCTTCCTACATTACAACAGAAGCTATACTTAAAAATACTTAATTGGTTGCAGCATTTTGGAATACCCCACAGGTATGAAAGTCATGATATATGGACGTGTTAGTCTAGTAACTGTTTTGAAGCATTTATTAGAATCTATAATGAAGGACAGAGAAATTTGCGCTAATGTGAAGTCAATGTGGATTTGTAATGGATAGGTCATATCTAATTAATTGATTTTGTTTGAGGAACTAACTAAAGTAGTAGACAGGAGAATGTCTATGGATGTAATTTATATGGACTTCCTGAAGGCATTCGATAAGGTTCCACATAAGAGATTACTAGCTGAAACTAAAGTTTACGGAATTGAAGGCAAATTATTGACCTGGTTCGGAGATTTGGATAAGCAGTAGAAGACAGACAGTAGGAATAATGGGTATGTACTCGAATTGGAAGGAAGTGACTAGCAGCATTGCATAAGATTCTCTGTTGATGTCTGAACAATTTACTATATTTATTAGTGGCTTACATGACACAAAAGAGAGCCATATATTTGATTTTGTCAATAATACAAAGACTGGTGACATAGTAATGTAGACAGCAGCATAAAATTACAAAAAGATATTGATAAATTAATTGAGTGGGTTTTCAATGCAAGTAAGAGTGAGGTCATCCATGTTGGGCCAGATAGATCTAAGTATACTTTAAATGGTGAAAAACTAGGAACAGTGGAAGTCCAAAGAGATTTGGGGAACAGATCACCAAAATGTAATAGTCAGTTAAAAAAAATAATCAAAAGGGCTACTGGAATATTAGTGTTTTTAACTAGAAGGCTGGAATATAAAGAGGATGAAGTTTTGCCACAGCTAAGCTCTGGTTAGACCACATCTGGAGTACTGTGTCCAGTTCTGGCTCCTGCACCTTGGAAAGGGATGTATTGGCCTTGGAAGGAGTGCAGCACAGATTCACCACAATGTTACTAGGGCTGCAAAGGTTAAATTACGAGGAGATAGTGCACAACTTGACTTATATTTCCTGGAATGTAAAAGGTCAAGGGATGATTTGGTTGCAGAATTTTGAAATTAATTGTTCAGATAGAGAGAAACTTATTCTGCTGGCAAGACGGTCTAGGACAAGGGGATAGATCCTTAAAATCAGAGCCAAGCTATTCAGGAGAATAGTTAGGAAACACTTCTTCACACAAACGGTGGGAAAGTGTGGAAATTAGTAGATGCTAGCTCAATTAATAATTTTAAATCTGAGATCAATAGTTTTTTGCTAGCCCAGGAGATTAAGGGATATGAAGCAAAGGCAGGTGGATGGCGTTAGGATACAAATAAGCAATGATCTCATTGAATGGCAGAACAAGCCTGAGGGGCTGATTGGCTTATTCCTAATCCTATGTTCATATATTTTTCTTTAATCACATTGACAGGTCAATTGATTGGGAAATTAGTGTGGGTTTTTTTTCCATCTTCACTCTAACCGGTTTCTCCAGCAATTATTAGCAGGCCAACTGTCAAGTTGACAAGAGTCGCCATCTGTTCACTGCTGGTCCTCTCAGTAACCTTTACAATTAATTGGAAATATTACGTTTTTCCAAGTAACTAGCATATGAAAACAGTCACAGGGATAATTAGTATATGAAATCTAAGATACTGGTGCAGTAATTCCTTATTCTTCTGAGCATAAGATTAAAGCACTGCGGGTGAAATTGATTCTGCCAATAACTTTAGTGAAGAGCTCAGTGCAAGTACAATGTTGGAAGTCCCATTTTGTACTCATGCCGACTTCTATGTGAAAAATATCATCAGGAGAAATTTCACCCTGCTGGTAGTTTCGAATAGAAAGATCAAATCTTTGCTGCACCTGACCTGGGAATGTCAAATGTTGGAAAACAGGAAAAATGTCACATTCCTCAGCTCTAAACTCTTTAACAACACAATAATTAATCAAAACTTTAAAAAGCATGGACGTCTTCCAAAATAAATTCTGCAAATGTCTATTACAAAATGGCAGCTTATCCCGTTGTCTTGCCCAATTTACAATGATGTTCTATGCTAACGTACCTCGAAATTCCTCTGCACTTTATGATGCCAGTGGGTAAAATTTCTATTCCGTTCACTGCTGCCATCACCCACTAGTGGGCAAGATCAATTAAAGGCTTGACTGAGACTACTTTTTCACATTGTAGTTCCTCTGCCAACCATTTGGTAAAACAATTTATCTTGTAAACCAAAACCTGCAGTCATTGTCTTTTTCATTGGCATGTTATTTTACTTGCAGTGACTATGTGGAGCTTTGTGAGGCCATCATTCTTTGTTCTATTGTGCCCAGTGCCAACTCATTGAAGATTATTGCCCACTTAAATCAATCATGAAGCACCAGGGAAAGCAATTTTCACAGGTGGACCAGCTCCTCAGTGAATATATAGGCACCAACACGCAATATAATTTTTTTGTTACCATGTGTATTCACAGAAATAAATATTTAGTCAATGTGTGTTCTCAGATAATTTTATTTGCTCCAATGATGAATCAGTCAAATTCTTAAGTGATTTTGAAATCAGTATATCTGGCAAATTCGACCCTTCAGGAATAGTACTTTTAATCAGACTCGTACGTATCAATGCATATGTGAACAAGGATAGGTGCCTAAATATACTCAAATTGCAAATACCCATAAGCTTTCAAAGTTCATTTAAAACACAAGGCCTGTGCGACTCACAAAGGTCATATCCAGTGCTGTACGTATTTATGCTCGTTGTATAGTCATCTTGTGATTTAGTGGGTAAAGTGTACTTTGAAGTGCACTGTATAGAATTATTTGGAAAGGAACTGTTTTGTGCATGAGAGCATTTGATTTTTAAAAAACTCTAAACAGGAAATACTTGCAAACGTCTTGGTTCTTTACAGCAATCTGATGAAGTTTATTTACTTTCATGCACATTCCTCATCTGCACCCTACAAACATATAAAAACAAAAATCCTGGGAGCGATCTTAACCGAAAACCAAGAAATGTATTTATTTCCTTTTATGTTACAATAAAACAAACCATTTTTTACACACGTGCACACTAGTGACAGTAGTGTTACCTTGAACTCTCAATGATCTGATGCCTCAGCGTTAGTTTGAGGTTTGTTTTGTCAATTACTGATCTGGTCACATCAGTGCCCCTTGTTTACAGGTCAATCTCCAGGCACCTGAAAACTTTTCTTTGGGGACGGAAACGCACGTCTTTATCTTCCTGGGAACGCTCAGAAGTGGGACATTCGTTACATTAAAATCACTTTCTGCTCCCATTTCTGCGTAAAACTTTTAAATAATGTAATCCTGCCAGCTCGTTATTAAGTTTTCCTTAAATGTATTGCTCCCTTTCAGTTGGTAGTTTATGTTAGTAACAATTTCTCTTTTAAAAGAGAACCAAGCCGGGAAATACGTCTGTTGCTTTTTTTTAATTGTTGTTCAGATGAATAATCATTAATTATTGAAAGATTATTTCGATCTGAGGTGGTCAGTCTTTAAGCTCCCTCAGTAAAGAAGCGATGAATACTTTGAATTTCGTGACACATCTTTTATCATATACATGAATTTACGTTTTATCTTATTTTCCCATACTACATTTATTTGACAGCCGTGGGGCTTAGAAAGGACACAATATGATTTCAGAGAAAGTGAATGCCGCTTTTCGTAAGTCTAAAAAAAAGTTTCCTTTAAAAGCGACGCGGGATGGTTTAAATCCCTCACATCTGACTTTTTTTTTCTCTCTTCACCGTCTCCAAGCAAAAAAAAACAAAGGCAGCGCAGCCTCCGTATAACCTGGGTTATGAAAGTAAAACTAAGGAGGAAAATTGCAGGTTCCAACGTGCAGAAAGCACCTCCCACCCCACCCCGCGAGCTGTGGGAACTCCGCGCTGTTTGAATGGGAGCTTTATTCAAAAACGGAACCCCCATCAGTGTTTGGTCCCTGCTTATACTGCCATTCGCTCCAGTCCAATGTTGACTCTCCGACAGACTTGCTGTTGTTCTGACAAATTCAAAGAAAAGATGTCGCTTTCAGGAGAGAAAAAAAATAATTTTGATGTATGTTTTCAATGCTTACAACGAAGAGCCCTATAATGCAAAAAAAAAAATTAGCTGGGTAATTCAATTAACCGTTGGAAGGGAATTCGACCTGTCAAAATAAACAGCTGTCGGTCTTCTATTAGTCTTGCTGCCTGAATTACCATTAGGAATAATATTATAGATTCATTTATTTTAAATACAAGTACTCTAGATTATAACGATAGTCGCCTTCACATTGCATCCCTGCCTCTACACTTTAAGGTTTAAGCTCCATCTACGTTACACGTCCTTTCCAGCATTGAGTGAAATCACACAACTTATAACTTGCAATAATTACAAGTATAGTCTCAAGGTATCTCAAATTGTTTTGGCAAAATAGAGAATGCCTTGGTCTGTGTGAATGCTGTGCGAATTAACTGAATTAACGAATTTATAATTGTGTATGTATTTTTCCATTCTGTTGCAAATTGTATCAAACCTTGTAGCATCTAAATATTGCATATGTGGTAGCATTTCCGCGTGGACAATTATAACATAGGTCCGCCTCACATTGTCGCTTCACGCTGTGATGTGAACAAGACCAAGTGCACTTGTCCCCTTCCTTTATTAAATACGTAAATGAAACATTTCATCGTCTTCCTTATGGTCGTGAAAAGGTTAAAAACCAAACAAAGCAAAATAAATAACACAAGTAATATATTTCATTAAAATACAACTGCTATGGTATTCAATCAAAGTCGTTTAATAGGTATTTTATTCATATTACATATCAGCAAAACAATATAATAAACAAAAGTTATGCTGCGTGTCAAACACTTTCTGCAAAAAAATGAACCGCTCTTTAGCGTGGCGTGCTGACAGGAAGGGAAAACTATACTTGACGGTACAGAATACAGACAATGACTCTGCCCAGATATACATTAACGCAAGCAGCTGCAGCCTATCTCATAAAATGGTTGACATGATGATGTGCTAGCTTAAGCAAGCGAGACGTTTACTAATGAATTAATGAAATCTGTGTCATCTAAATGTTCGTGTATGGAAATACGCGTTTTCAGTGGATACAGCAGCTAAAACGATACTCCTTTAAAGCCTATTTAGTTTCACTGTATGTGAAGCTCTTGGGTTGGTTCTAAGCCATGAAAAGCGCGATATAAATGGAAATCTCTCTAATCATAAAAACCTGCCCAATAGATGATAAAAAGGATTTATGTAATAGGTTTATTTTAACTGCAAGTAGGAATTAAGCATTTATTATTTTTAGCAATTTAATGTATTTACACACTGTAGGTGTCTAAATTGACAAATAATTCAATAAAATCTCTAGTAAGGTAAAAGATCTTTAATACTTTGGTTAGAAAATCAGCTTTCGTACCATAGATGGGGATCAGGCGTTAGTTATTAAATTATCGATCTATTTAAAATTAAAACATGTTTCAGAACAAGTCAGTGGAAAATATGAATAAAACGGAAAACCAATTTGATAATATTTACCAGGTAACTGATGTGTATCAAACGGCAAGGAAGTGTTAAAAGCTGAACAGACCTTTGACGAAGTATCTAAAAGCGAATTGCTGAAACATCTGTTGGGTAGGTTTCCTAAATTTAGTTTTGAAGTTGGGCGCCCGGGGATTTTGTCAATCTGGCCATTTTCACAACCACTGCTGCTGTGATGGCTTTTCTTTGATAGAATACTTTCTATGCTAAAACTCTTGGATCTTTCAGCGTGTAAATTGGGACTATTTTCAGCTTTTTGCCCTCTGCTTTCTTGGCTGTTGTTTCCACTCAGTGATGGTGAACCAAGAGCTTGGGTTCCAAGGGTTCCTATACCTTTTGGTGAGTTGATTCTCCGAGGTGACAGCTGAGAGCTGGAGGATGGCTCAGCTGATGTGGGCGAGCCTGCCTTTGCACCCCCTCCTGGCATCTCCCCATCTTGGCTACCCTTTGAAGAAAGGCATGTTGATCCTCCTTCCCCTGGGATGGCCTTGAATCCAGATTCAACGGAGGGAACTGCTGGAAGAGGGATGGGCACAGCAGACGAAAGTCCTGATGAAGAAGGGTTGGGCCACATACCACATTGGACTGGATGGGTCACAGCCTGGTCAATAGGTTCAGCAGCAGGCGGATAAAGAAACGTTAATCCGCCACACTTCAGTGTCTCCACACTTTTGCCCCCGATGTCTGATGGTACCAACACAAGCTGGCAATCTTCTTGCGTTTCTCTGCCGCCTTCAGTTCTCACATTTCCTGAATCAACATTGTCTGACAAATCACCTGCTTGTTTGAAATTCTCCGAACCAGATGAGTTGGGTGGTGGTTTGATGTCACGGTCAAGTCCAGATTCGGGAGTTTCGTCAGCCATCGTGCACTTCTCACCATTTTCTGATTTGCTCCACTTTGCCTCCCTTTGCTCCTGAGCTCCTTGGGACTTGGCCTTTCTTTTCCTCCGCCTGTAGTTCCCATTTTCAAACATGTCCGTGCACCTCGGGTCCAGTGTCCAGTAACTCCCTTTTCCAGGTTTGCCCTTCTCCCGAGGGACTTTGATAAAACAGTCGTTCAATGAAAGGTTGTGCCTGATGGAGTTTTGCCACCCTTGCTTGTTGTCATGGTAAAATGGGAAACGCTCCATGATGAATTGGTAGATGCCGTTCAATGTCACTCTCTGTTCAGGGGCACTTTTGATGGCCATGGCAATCAAGGCAATGTAACTGTACGGTGGCTTTTGAGGAGGCTCGTGTCTGGCCATCACGTTATTTCCATTGAATCCCAAAGAAGGGAACATCCTATTGTTCCCTCCATACAGGTATACTGGAGAACCACTGTTCAAACACATAGCAGATCCTGGCCCTCTGAGTTGCTGCAACTGATTGTTATAGATATGGTTCATTGCTGTGGACGGCGTCTCCTGAGCAAACTTTTTCTACCTCTTCTTTTCTTTCAAACTTTCACAAGAAATCACAGTTTACAACAAAAAAAAAATGTGGACTTGCAGGAGTCCACCACAGACCCTCTGTGCTACAGTTCAGCAAATGTGAGTACTGCCTCTCTAAGATTGTTCCCACTTTGTCCCTTCGTCATGGCTTAAAATGTTAAATAATTGTTGTAAGTTGCTATTTTATGTTGACTTTGCACTGGAAAATAAATTGTCTATGATAAACAGTCGTTTTATTCTCAGCCCACCCACATTAATTAAATTTCATTGCAAAAAAAAGGGTAAGCTCTCTCCACGTGTCTTCGAGGTACCAGCCAATCGCTTGCTTGGTTGTTCGTTCATTTGTTTATAGAATTAGTCTGTTGATAAGTCTGCCCACCCAAGTTGAATCAAGCTGTGTTTATTTGGAAAAATTTCCGGGCACCCAATACATAAACGCACTGATCTGATGTTTGAAATATCACGTCCACCGCTGATGCTCTAAGCACACACACACACACACACATACAGTCATCACCAAAATTCAGAAGACTGAAACTTCTGCAACATTCGCATACTTCTTTTAGTCTTTATGGTATCTATAATGGGTTGCATTTGGCAGATATTCCTCAATCACGGTGATTTGAATCATACAGTGCCACATTCTTTATTGTGCTTTTTTGCTGTTGTATTACACAGCTGGTCATATTGTACAGCCATCTGCAGAGCACAGGTTGGGCCGGAGGCTGTCAGCAAGAGTACTTTCAAAGAAGGAAAGTTCCAAGCGACAGGATTCCAAAAAAGGGGAACTTGGCAAAGAGTGCTAAAAAGCTTCTCTTTCGTGGACCAGTTTTATTGTTAATGTATGCCTCTTGCTTTATATTATATACTTTTCCTGTTTACAACAAGAATGGGGATTATAACAACTTTGCAAGTAATCACAGCTGTCTAATGATTACATAGAATGCTAGGCGCTTCGATTTGTAAACTTTCGGTTCCTTCAGTGAATACAACTTGTGCCAATTGTGCAAAGATGAAATGTGAAGAATGTTATGATATCTTTGATTGAGTTGCACCTTTTCTATCACTCGTGTTGTGTGCAACAATTGAAACGCGCGATTAGATACAAAGGCGTTTGAAACTCGACAAGATTGTAGCAAACATTTTAAAGCTGTACAATGCCTTAACAATGATTTGCTTGTCAGTTGCAGGTCAATTTCATACCGTCAAAGCCCAACCACCCAGGACATCTCTGTGAAGTGAGTGGAATTAGAAGCAGAGGGGATATCGTTAAATATTATCTAGTACAAGAATAAAACCCCAAGGGAGGCAAATGCACTTGAAACAATTAGAGAAATTTAAATAGATGGCAATATACTTAAGTTTTGTGTGCTTTCAACATAGTTCCCCCGTGGACCCCCCCCCCCCCCCCCCAAAGGGATGTTGCAACGGCGACTGTACTTGCTGGTAAATGATAACAGTAACTTAATAGTATGCTTTGAAATGGCATTTTTATTTTGCATTTATTTATGGCGAGTTTAACAATTGCATGCTTTGTCCTTCTGGCATAAAGATGTCAAAAAAGGCCACAGTATATAGACATCCTGTTAACCTCTTCGGGGTTGGAGTAACATATTTGCGCCTTGTTCCAAATATAGAACGTCAGGCGTTTTTTTATTTCGTTCAGTCAAAATAAAACCCCAAATGTAGACATCCTGTTAATCTACAGCTATAGATTTCGCCCTGCCTTAAGTTTAGAACATGAGATATTTTCATTTTGTTCAGAGTGTTGTTTCTCTGCTCTTCCCCTCAATCTGGTCACTAATATGTGCAAAATTGTCCTGAAAATATCAAAGGAGCTGGATTCGCCTCTAACATAACTAAGATTTAGACGTTTCGAGATATTAAGATAGTAAGCTTATGTAAGTGAATTGTTTAATTTTTACACTTTCTGTTTACAGTGTGAAACTAAATCTTCAATTTTGGTCCATCTGAATATTTGATATAATTCGTCAGTTAGATTTGTGTTGAAGCAATGTTTGGAACGGCTTATCACAGATTTTTCTCAGCCACGCAGTGTGTCAGCAGTACCTGAGAGTGCGCTGTGCGGCAGTTAGAGTTATATTGAACCTGCCCATCACGGACAAAGGTAACCTTGAAAGACGCCCAATTTTCGTATTGTCCGTCAAAATAATTGTTTTGTTTGACTATTTATTTGAAAGTCGTTAGTTTAATGAACGTCACATCTGGGAGAAATCTAGGCAAGACTAATAAAAATAATAAATATTGACATAGAGGATATCCAATCCCAGTTGGAACCGGAATTGTCACGTGAAAACGATGATGTTGCCGGCTGTGAGAGTTCGTCCAGAATTTTATGTGTCTTGATGGTGATGATTGTTATTATCATTATTGTTATTATGAAAACCCCTCGGATGGCTACATTTCAGCTCAGCACACGCTACAATCTACGCACTTCAATGACAGGCTTGACTAAAGCCAGTGAAGACTGTGCTTGTCATTTTAGTAATTAACTTCAAGTTGAAATTTGAGAAGCAATAATGACTTTCGCAGAGATTTCACGACTGGATAAATGCTGACAGACTTAAGACTGATTACATTAACTTTCTCGATCGGATGCAACCTAGCACGAATCATTGTCACAGGACGTCCAGAAAATATCAGTGACATGCTTAAAGAGTTTCATTTTAAAATAATATTTAGCAAATCACCTACAGTCAAAATTATTTCCCAATGAATGATATTTAAAACATCTGATTGCAATAAGACCAACTACGATGTGTTTAAGTGTTAATATTGTGTTCCCCATTTCATACTTTGTTTTATAATAATATAAACGATTATCCATTTCGCAGTGCATTGCAATAGAGTGTGTTGCATGACTATCTGTGGAGCTGTTAACACCATACGTGTTATATTATTTACAAAGCAACAGTCACTGCACTTCAGAGTAATTGATTATGTGTGAAATGCTTTGAGAGGTTGCTGAGATACGTTACAAGTCTCTATGTAAATGTAAGTCTGACAAAGCTGTAAGTGTCGTGAGAACGATGCATAATTAAATTAATAATAATTGTTAAAACAATTTGCCTGGTTGCTGCTGTTGGATCTCATCCCTCGCACTGTATATTGCTCATTTATAAAAGTTTTTTTTTTCAAGAAAAGCTGGCGAAGATTTTTTTAGTGTCTGGAATAATTTTAAATTAAAATGTATATAACTTCATGGAATCATAGAATCATAAGATAATACAGCACGGAGGCAATTCGGTTCATCATCCCTTTGAAAGAGCTGTCCAATTAGTCCCACGCCCCTACTCTTTCCCCACAGCCCTGTAAATTTCCCCCTTCAAGTATTCATCCAATTCCCTTTTGAAAATTATTATTGAATCTGCTTCCATCACTCTCTCAAGGAAGTGCATTCCAGATCAAAACAATGCACTACATTAAAAATTGTTTCCTCATATGGCCTCTAATAGTTTAGCCAATTACATTAAATCTGTGTCCTCTAGTTACCACCACCTCAGCCACGGTAAACAGTTCCCTTTTATTTAATATCAAAAACCCTTCATGATTTTGAACACCTCTATCAAAATTTGCCTTCTCTGCTCTAAGGAGAACAATCCAGTTTCTCTAGTCTTTATGACCAATAATCACCAGCCATTGCCAAATTGCTGACAGATTTTCATATCATCAATCCTTCTGCAGCTTTGGGTCCGCTTCCAGGAGGGAAGTGGAAAGTCATTATACTGTGTGAAAAAATAGGTGAAAACAAATTCCCCACTGTAAGCAAAGAGTTAAGAAATTATCACTTTGCAGCCATATATATTTCATTATTCCAAACAATTAATGTTGGCAAAAATGTGTAGGGTGCGTTATCAAAAATAAGTTACATTCCACAAATTACATTGAATGTCTACTGCAACATAATAGCAATCAATATTAAAACCTTTAATTCTACTATATTTTAATGATACGCTTATAGCTTAAATAGTTCACATAGATTCCAAAATGATTAAATAAATAAATAAACGGTGCTGCTCTCAATATCTCAGAATTAGAAAGGTATCTCATTTTTTTAAAAGTAGCTTTACCGTTGAATGCCCTGGCCTGAGTTTGGTTTATCGTGAACCTAAAGAATACTGGGTATCAATTGCATTACCATGTGTTTCCCCTCGTAAAAAAATACTATCCAATATATAAAATTACGCTGACGCTTATATTCGGCTGTTATCTCGGCCATGAACTGGCCCTTAAGGCAGGTGGCCGTCTAACCAACATCGCATGGAGCACAGGTCCGGAGTCGATACAATATGCGAACGATTACAGTGTTTAAGTGAGGTTTGTTTGTCCCGTGCGAAAATCGTGCCTGGAGGATAACTTTCAGTCAATGGTGTTATTATTACTGCCATTTGATGCCATTTATCCACAGACTTACACTACACGACTTACACTACTACACTTGTAAAGCAGTTTAAGTATTATTCAAATTTCTGAACGGGGGCTGGGACTGGTTAATAAATGGGCTTCTTTTGTATCTACAAATAAAAATAAATAATTTATAACGATGTTTTAGAATTGAAAGTAGATGTGAAATGCGCCGATTTTACAGTAGGCGATCCTATGTATAATGTTATTATTACAGCCCTTTGTTAATGGTTTATATATCAAACTTGAAAAGGCCCATTCCTGTATCCAGATCACATTTGGCCATTAATCATCCTTGGTGTAAGGTCGAGTGGTGTTTATTTTTTAAACATAAATGGGAATTTACTATTTATTCAAAGAAATAATATAACGAAGAAATTAAATCCTGGGAGACAGACAGTAGAATCGGGGCCAAATAATCCGTTCACAATTTACTGTAGGGCATTAGGCAGTAGTTTGCTCTATACAGGGAAATTTATCTGTTAGGACCACCTTTGAGATTGTCTTCAGGTGATCTTTGCAGACAGATAGTTTACTAATCCAGCTTCAATACTCATTGTTATTGGGGGCTGAAGGTACACGACCTATAGGCCTATGGCACTTAAAGGCTTGTTCCATTGTGCGTAAAATCCCCATTTCACCTTGTAGTGAGCACTGAGTTAAATAAAAGTTCACATGTAAGTCGATCTTTCTCTTCAAAACCGTTTATTTTAAACTTTGCCAAAGTACTTAATATATTTGACGCAGTTATGCTGGGTTTAGTGTGGTAGCGTGCGAAATTGAAAAGTTAAATTAAAATAATAACGCCAGCACAAAATTGACCTCAGATTGTCAAAAAAATGCACGCGATTTCCATGCCTGATTCTTGGCATGGAACTGCATGTGCAACTTTTTTTTTTACAGGAACAGAGGAATCATTTATTCCAAATTTGCAATGGACATTTCAGTTTATTTGGATCATGCAAATCAATGGGATCCCAGAGCGCCAGACAGACTTCCGCTTTGATTACCCAACGCCAGATGTTTGCGAATTCTATTCGCAGCTGATTTTCAACTATATTGTTAATGACAGGTGCAACTATCTACCGAGGCCATCAGTTGGTCCTGGAGTCTGTGCATGAGAAGATAGAACGAACCGATTTGAGACTGAGCCCGCATGTATGCTCAGAAGCGCGTTCATACATTCATTCATACAGCTCCCTTGGTCAATTATAGTTCACCTCGGGCTTGCTTCGTGCACTTTCCAGTAACTTTCATCAGGTCTAAACCTGCCAAGGCTAGCTTACAATGGAGTCTGCCGGATGAACATTTGGCCACGGGCCTTCGCAGCTTTTACATGACAGTCATTCAAATGCACTACAGACTAATAACTGTCTTTATGAAATACGCTACTATATCTAGAGAATCAGAAACTATATTCATAAATTACTACGTGTGGAATTAATATGAAACATCACAGTTACATTCAGAATTTTGTAAATTTTGGTTGCTAAAAAAGTTTCATCATTTTCATCCAAATCCAGTATTTTAGTGAAGTTTCAGTTTTAGGGTAACATTTGCAGGCTTTTTGAGGCCTGTTAATGAAACATATCTGTAAAATAAAATTAAATCGTCCTAGTTTCAGCTTTGTTGTGAGTACCTGACAACTATAATCAAGCTTTGTCATTGAAACGGAGATGAGTTGTTTTGTTGACGTTCTTTCAGTCAACAGAAACCGGTGCTTGGTCGATTTTGAATATATGGTGAAATGCATCTGAAATTGATGACTATGTCTGTCAGAGAATGGACTTGCGGCGTATCAAATTTCTAAGTTCTAAGGCTTTTGAAACGTAAATACGCTGAAGTATTTTAGCTTTGCAAATCAAATGCTCTGTAATCGATAAATATATTCATAAGAGAATGGCGCTCCTGTTTAAGAGCAGCTAGATATAGCTTTGCTTATTAAAGTTGTAAAGGTACTCTTTATCGAAGCTAACAAATAACCTGATTAAAACTTGGAAAAATAATAACTCAAAGTAGATTCACAGAGGCATGAAATTGTCCTTTAAGGTAGGGGCTGAGGCATATTACAAAGTCACCTCAGATCCTTGGTATGATTATAAGAGGCTTGCTTGTTCTCAGTTACGTCCTTTGATTTTACTAAACTTAAAAAAGTCAGATTTAGTTTTCGACACTTGTTATTTGGCAGCTTTGAAACATTAAAGGCATGGCGTGTTGTAGCCAACACTTTATCGTAAACCCGTGCAGTTTGTTACTACTCTGGTGAACTAGTCGGCAGTAAATAGGTTTAGACTTGATCGCAGGCTGAATAGAAATATAACCAGAGAACTCTGCATAAACCAGACAAAAGGCCAGTAACAAACCAGCATGCAATAGACCCAAAAAGATCCACCACGCCACTTTAACATAAGGCAAAAAAAACAACACTGATTTATTGTGGATTTTTTTTTCAGATAAATACAGAAATTAAGATCAACTGAATTCAGAAAGGAAATGCTCTTAAAATAATCCACTACAGATTGAAGGAGTGTTCACGGCACTGGGACCTGGGTCAGCAATACAGAACTGTCACTTATTTTAAGGAGATATTTCGAGTTTTAGAAAAATATTATGCATCCAATAAATTAGTTCTTTGGCTTTAAACGGAGCAAATATATCGATGATAAGAACGCAATAAAAATTACACTGTACAAGGCTATAAAACTGAGGTTGAATAATAGTTACGCTTTGGCACTTTACAATTACTGGGGAACTTTAAACAAGACAACATCCAGTGAACTGAACTTTAAAATATATTAAATGGCTCTGTAACGTAGCCTCCATAGAAAATCGTACAATTTACATCAAATATAACGTCGCATCAACACCAGACAAAATGTCAGGAGAAAAAAAAATCTCTTAGCTCTTGAAAATGGAACGTGATTGTATTAGCAAATACTGCATAAACAGAACATACAACGTATCACTAGAATGTTGGTCCGTCAAACAGTTTACATCCTACATTTGGCAGTTGCCATTTTGCTAAACTTTAATTATTCAAGTAGGTTTCCCTTATTTTAAGAATTTTAAACAAAATCTGTGTTTAAGTTTTCAAACTCCTTAAACACACTTCCTAACTATAACTCGTCAACACGTTTGGCCACTCACAACGCAGTTTGCAAAGTCTCAGTCAGTATTTTATGCGCAGTCTTAAGTTGTTTTTGCAGTTTTGTTTTCATCTCCCAATATACATTTTTTAAAAGATAGATAACTTGGTTTCTAAATCAATACTTATTGCAGTCGTAGGCATATGGACCTGAATGACGGTATACTGACGGTGTTGATCGGTAAGGAATTTGACAGCTTGTGTTCCCGCTCACCTGATGGTCACTGAGGGCTGAGCTCTCAATGCCGAGTCGGTGGGAGTTAAACATCTCCCGGACATTGGGGAAAGTCTGTTGCTGGCTGCCGAACGTGTGGCCCGGGAGGTGATTGAGATCTGCCCCGTGGTTCAGGTACCAGGAAGCGGCTTGGCCTGCGCCCCCGGTCTGCTGATGGTGGCTCGAGGTTAGGACACCTTCCTGCCCTGTGCTGAGATTCATGGCGTTCAGCGAGGAGCTGGTGCTTCCAGAATGATCTGAGACAGCATCCTCTAGGCTGGTAGGCACCAGCATATGGTTGTTCCTATCGCCCGCGTACAGACTCATGGTTCTCATACTGCAATGGTAACTTCCACTGGTGTCCAGGTTTTGGTTACACGCTGGGCTGTAGAGAGATTGTTGCGTTTGAGGGTAATTTATCGGCAATGAGGATACCATACCAGTCCTGCTGGCGGGCACAGCCACTGGGCTAAGATCTCCTTGTGGTGATGTCCTTAATGTCATAATATTTTCCACGCTAAAGCCGGACAGGCTGTTATTTGTAGGATTGTGGTCTGGGATGGAACTTTCTGGGGAAACTGAGGGCGGGGAAGCGATGCTCCTTGGGCTGTCTTGTATCATGCTGCTGTTATCCGGGCTCCCTAAGCTTTCTACCTTCGTGATGACAGGCATGCTCGGGGACACAGCTTCGTTCTTGACCACCACCTTCTTTTCCGTACTGTCCTTGCAGGTGTCGGCCTGTGAAACGGGGTTCGGGCCCCCTTTCGGCTCTTTCTGTTGGCGATCCCTCTCTTCCTTGTCCCTCATCGCGTCCTTTTTCTTAAACCTCCTCCTCCGCCGCAAGAAGCTGCCATTCTCAAACATGTTATAAGAGTCCGGATCCAGCGTCCAGTAGCTCCCTTTACCTGGCTTTTTATCATCCCGGGGCACTTTAACAAAACACTCATTCAGAGATAGGTTGTGGCGGATGCTGTTCTGCCAGCCCTGTTTATTTTCACGGTAAAATGGAAAACGATCCATGATAAACTGATAGATCCCATTGAGAGTAATTTTCTTATCAGGCGCGTTTTGGATTGCCATGGTTATCAGAGCGATGTAGCTGTAAGGAGGCTTGACCAGGTCTTTGGGAGCCGGCTGTTGGTGGTGATGGTAGGGTCCGTAGGATCTTGCCATACCTGTCGTGTACTGATCGTGCCCCGAATACACGCTCATCGGGGTGGGCATACTGCCATAACTGCCGGCGGCTCGGTAATAATTTTGGTCGCTGAGGTAAGGCACGACTCCCAGAGCATTGGGGTCTGACACTGGGTAACGCGCCTGCATCGTCGATGTTAAACGGGGTGTATTTTCGGCACAAAATGCTGCTTGGAAGTAGTATTTAGAAATAATCTTTATTGGTTGAAGGCGTGGATCCAATTTTAGTCCTTGATTAAGAGCGCGCCCGTAGATAGTCCTAAAGGTTTGGGGAAGTTTCAAAAACTTTCAGGCGAAGCGAGTCTTTTACGGCAGGCAGGCTCCGCCCCTTCTGGAAACTTTAAACCAATCAGAATAGGAGTTGTGGGGCGTTGATACAAGTCCACGCACGTAGGTGGCGTAATGTAAAGTGAAAAAGGTTTCACTGATAAAGGGGAGAAACAATATTAAGTATTTTAAATAGTTTCCATATTATTTAGAATGAATTTTGTACAGGCATATCATTTTTTTCGGGAGATAATTTGTCACTAAGATTTTTGGATAAAGTGTTATTTATTGTATGATCTTTCCACACTTAGGTCGCACGTGGAATTTGGCTTTTGCCAACGAAATATCGCAGAACACACTCATTTCACACGAAACACAGCTCATTGTAATTTTTAAAACATATACTATTTTATTCTTCACCAAGTGCTGTTTGTTGGTCACTCAATAAATGACTTGGGCCGGTGGATTTAAGCTAAGAAGCCCGTGACATTTTTAATGGCTTTATTAGAAATTAATCCGGTTTAGTTAATTAACGAAGAAGTGCTGTAACAAGGTGCCGATTCTGAAATTCCTCTTCAATTAGTCAAGTCAATTTTAAAAAATTGATCTGCTTTTACTTTATTGTTATTTTGAGAAATGCCATCAAATTACACATGCAAATAAGAAAACGTTCAAAATGTTTTAAAACAAGAATGGGGGGGGGGGGGGGGGGGTTGGTGGTAACGGCCTTTTACAGTAGCTTTGTCTTAACACATCTGGTAGTTACAATGAAAGCAGCTAAGAGTAACAGCGAAACTGGTCATTTTACCCCAAAACGGATTACACCATGGAATGCATGAATAGTCGACCTTATAAAAGCATGAGACCTCTGTTTCGATTATATTTTAAATCAACTCAATTACCTGAGCAAATATTTATTCAAACGATGCATTGCATTTAAAAATAGGACAAATAGATTTGAACTTATAGTTTTGAATGTAGTGGAAATCAGACTTCTTGTTTAAAGTGTTTATTGTATTGAAATCTCCAGATTCTGTTGTCAAACACAATATACATTTTCCCTCTGGTCCATACGCATTGTACATGGAATTCGAATACATTTTTCATTTAAAGATTCGTGGATTTTGGGCTGTAAGTGGTTTCCCGCTTTTTTGGATTCAAAATTAAATCAAAGGGTAATGATCGCCAGGATTTATTAAAACTACATTTCAAGGGCTGTTTTATTTTCATGCATCAGTTGCTGATTTTTTAAAAGTTGTTTTATTTTACACTTTTAACTAGCATAAATCAGATTGTCCGGCTGGGTAATAATTACACCGATAAGTGACAAACGTCCCGTGATTCCCCCTGAAGTCTGGCGGACTTTGATAACAGCTTTTTTTTTATTTTGTCGAGTTATTTTTATCGCTGTTATCTGCAGACCCCCCCCCCCCCCCACCCCCACCTTCCCCTCACCCCCTCCCCTAACACACACACACATACACACAAACACTGGAACAATTTTCAGGATTGTTTTCCGTCATGCTTTTCAGAAATCTCACAAACGCAAAAGAAATCAACTAAAAAGTATTTGTGGTAAGCAAGTGAACATCGAATTAGGACAAGCAGTGAACTAGTGGGCATGTATAACAGTTCAGCAAAAGAAACCAGCGCATTAATTCTGAATCAATTCAATTTTACCCAACAACCTGGATAAAACTAAATGTATAACGGCAACAGTCTTCTGAGCAGAGAAACAAGTGTTCTTCAGATTGCTAAACTTTCTAGGTTTGTGCATCTGCTTACTGGTTGAATGAAGAAACGACAGCAATTTGGTTTAAGGATCCATACCGCCAACATCTCCATACTTCATCTGCCAAAGCCATTTTCATCAGTGTCCTTATTTTTTTTAATTGCACATGTTCTAGGCTGGGTTAAAACTCTCCGCGGGAAAGTGTCCCTACAATTAAAGCCAAGTGAACCAAAGATTGGGCGAATTCAAAGCTTAAAATCAGGCATAGGCCACGCAAATAATTGGAGAACCGTAGGAGATGAGAATTGTAGCAGGAGATGGGAATAGTATAGATTTACCTTTATTCAGTATGGGGGAGGGGGACGTTTAAAGTAATGTAAACATTTGTTTTATAATAAAACAGACGGGGTATCATCCTGCCAACTAAATCATAAATATTAACCGTACCTAACTGGGACACTGCAGAATGCAAATGGGATTCATTTTTATCCAGTGCATAGTTTAGATTGCATTTTTGTTGTTGTTGTTAACCCATATGTGATACACTTAACTGATCGCAAAAGGTTTCCGTGGTGAATCGCTTACCTCAGTTCACAATCCCAGCCAACACATCCCAGTCCTAGACGGGTCTCTCTCATTTTTTGAACTGTCACAGCAGTCTGTTAAAACTGACACATTGAAATAGACGAACAAATATTATGTCTCCGCGTTTTATTGTGTCTGTGCTAATGCTAATGTCAATCCCAACTGAAAGCAACATGGTTCAGTGGCAGCAAAAACAACTTGTTGCAAAAGTCAGGGCAAAAAAAGTCTTCAGTAGCAGAGAGGTACGTGCAGATAAGGTAGGTTTTTCCCCCTTGACTTGGACCCTGACTGTTTCTATTGTATCTGTTCTCTTTGCCAAGCTAATAATAGCTTAAAATACAATTTTGTCCCCGCATAATGGCCCCCCCCCCCCCCTTCCCCCTCTCACTGCATTAACGTTGCTGGATATTTATAGATTAGCTTGTTTTCCCATTGCGGCTTTAAGTTATAAATCGTTCTCCGACATGAATTAACGTACCTATAAAATCGCCGAAGAAAACTGAAGGTTTTATTAGTAGAATTTAGTGTTCTGCACAAATATTCCAAATTTTCAATGGATAGCCTTTAAAAAACTGGACTTGTTATGCAAAAGGATCTTTATAACTAAAACTTGAAATTAATTCAATGGTAATAACGGTATAAACAGTACAATTTTATTTTGATGATGAACTGATTTCTAATAATGCGGAATCTCATGAGTTTAGCACTGAACTAAATCTACCATCTAACGTTGCGCAAGTCAACGGATTTATTTGGCAATTAGGACTTGTGTTTATCCGCCACCAGTGCAAATAGGAAAAACGTTTTAACAAGATTACCGACTGGTTATACACGTTTGTTTGAAGCAGCCCCTTCATTCTCTATTTATTGCTGCCCTCTAGTGACGATATCTATTCCTGCAGAGTTACCCTTTTTCATGTTTCAAAAATCTTTATATTTTGATCTGAGTTGATCAACACAAATAGAATACTTTTCTTCCAACTTTGTAAATAATTTTCGTTGCTTATTCTCACATTTAATTTCATTCCAACTGTTTAGAATGGGGACAGCACGAAAATACATCATTCTGCTTGTTAGTCACAAGTAGCCATTCCAATCTGAAATCGATTGAAAGAATGAATGGTGTGAGAATTATAGTAAAAATTAACCTAGCAAAATGTTATTTTACAGATTAACAATAAACCGCAAAAATCCACCCGAAGACTTCATGGGTTCGAGAGATAATGTACAAAACGTTACAAAAGAATTGTATGAATATTGAACACATAAATAAAAATTCACCATTGTTGGTCTGTTTATCGAATAAACAGGAGGATTTTATTATTTAGAAGTTATAATGAAAACGTGGCGGGCGGGGGGACATCTAATTGACTTCGTTTCGATAGAAATGTCAGTTCCGAGTTCTGAACAAGATCGGGTTTAGTGTCTTGACACTTCAAAAAAGGACTTCTATACAGACTCATTCGATTCGCCTGGGACTTCGTTGCCAGCGTGCTTGGTAAAAGACTAACATTTTGATTAGATGCCGAGTCTTAAAAGGAGAGCGATGCCCAATAGAAATCTCAACGGATATATAAAATATTACACGAAAAATAGGCTTTCTCTGTTCGACTCATTATTATCACTTCCAGAAATAATAAATTCTATTGCTCCCTTTGCCTATCCAAAAGTGAACTGCTATCAGAATCGAAATACTGAACATTTGCGTTACATTTTATGGGTAAGTTTGTTCAAATGCTTAATTTGGTCCATTCTGGCACGGAATTGCCCCAGCACGAGCCGGCGTACAAATAAGCTGAAGATAACTCCAGGTCACTGGTAACTATCTGTACTCCGACGAAGCGCTTGGGTAAAGGGAAGACTCGAAGGAACTGTACCCAGCTCTCTCGCGGTTAGATTTCTTGCAGTTTCAGTCTCGCTTCATATATATTCGTCCCTTTAAATATCTGTGCGCCGATGAAAGAGCCTAATTTTTATTTGTAAATTAGCGTTTCCATCAAAAACATAAGTACAGACGCTAACAGGTCCGAAGAATTTTTTTTGTGGAGGTCGTGTATACGTGCATACAGAGGAAAGTTAAAATAAACGCTGTTTGTTTTAATTTGGACGCCGTGGACAATTGTCACTTGTTCTATTTTCTTTCAATATTTCGTTCCTGACATCGTTGTAACAATTTCAACATGAACAAACTAATATAAAAGAATCTTTGGAAATAGAAAAAAAGTCCTCTCACAGAACCTAAATACGGTTTTGTACAATCAGAATGAATAAATGTTACTGTGTGCAAGATGATCACTTTCCCTCTCCAGCTAGTTTTGCATCGCCTCAAAACTGAATGGGCAGAAACTGCAGACAGGTTTGGACACGGGGCAGCGAATTAGGACGAAGAGGGAAAACAATGAAGAAAAATGATACTCCGCAAGAATAAGACTGAAAACTCAGCAAAAACGTCGGTTTGAAATTTTATTGCATGCTATCATAGAATTTAACGCAGTCGAATCAAATGAAGCGATCTTCGCACGCTCTGTCGGTGTGCCTGGATTATTCGTTGCTTCTTATTAAAGTTTTAGCACTGAACTCCCCTTTCTGAGAAGGGAGATTTGTGTAGCCAAAACATTCCATGGAACTGTCAGCGGAGAATCAAAGCTGTTGTTATCTGGTGAAATAGTTAAACCAAGGCTTGTTTGTACAATTATCACAGTTAAAAGCTTGCCAATTTCATCGTCGTGTTTATTATTAAGATGTAATTTAACATGTATGAAAGCATTTTTATATTTTCCTAATAACCTCGTCTACAATTTTTTAAGGAGACCCTATTTCATACCTCGAAAGGAAATGAGAACATTAATCTTTAGATTACACAATCATAATCCCTAATTGCAGAATCCGTTGTAAAAAGAATTTATGACTACACAGCAGGAAGGAGGGGAAAGATTTACTGCACTAAGGTGAAAAGGATTTTTGAAATCGTCCAATCATTGAAAAGAAGAGGATGGAGCCACTGATTAGGAGATAGATTAGGGGGCAAGACTAGCTCTGCAGGAAGTTTCCCACTTGCTGAGAGTCTCCTTTCACCTCCAGCTCTGTAGTCATCACTTTACACATTTTCCTTTCCACTGACTTGGCTTGGGGGTGATGTTTGTGATTGGAATTTCACTCTGACATTTTGTTGTCCTTGTTCTCCACCAATAGAACTGCGTTTCTTGAGGGTTGTCAATAACTTCTAAAGTGCTCAGAAAGATATATATCATATTCAATAATTCCAAAGATATTTTTACATGCCATTTACTGCAGGGATACTATGTGACTGTTCTTTTGTCTGCCAGGGTTTTAAAAAATTTGTTTGTGGGATATGGGCGTTGTTGGCTAGGCCAACATTTATTGCCCATCCCTAATTGCCCTTCAACTAAGTGGCTTTCTAGGCCATTTCAGAGGGCATTTAAGAGTCAAACCCATTGCTGTGGGTCTGGAGTCACATGTAGGCCAGACCAGGTAAGAACGGCAGATTTCCTTCCCTAAACGACAATAGTGAACCAGATGGATTTTACAACAGTTGACAATGGTTTCATGGTCACCATTAGACTAGCTTTTAGTTCCAGATTTATGAACTGAATTCAAATTTCACCACCTGCCATGGTGAGATTCGAACCCATGCCCCCAGAGCATTAGCCTGGGCTCTGGATTACTATTCCAGTGGCATTACCACTAAGCCACCATCTCCCCCTACCCCCATCCTCATCGCCTCCAAACAAGGCAAGTTAAAAAGTGTCAGCATGTTTCTCTTTTTAAGATAGCATTCTTGTGATTACACTTCAAAAGTGCTTCATTGGCTGTAAAGTGCTTTGGGACGTCTTGTGGTCATACAAGGTGCTATATAAATGCAAGTCTGTCTTTTTTTTATTCTTAGGCAGGGGACCATTCATTGAGCCACTGGGCAAAATTCAACTGACTACATAAAACAATTCTGATGAAGGGACACTGACCTGAAACGTTAACTCTGCTTCTCCACGGATGCTGCTAGACCCGCTGAGTATTTCCTGCATTTCTTGCTTTTATAACATAAAACAATGACTGCACTTCAAGCAGCAGTTTGTTGGTTATAGAATGTGTTGGAATATCCCAAGGATATAACAAGGTGCTATATAAATGCAAGTTCTCTTTATGATTTCAAGTTCAAGCAGGTTCAAATGACAAGAATCCTTTGAACCATCAAACTTAGAATCATTCAATGTCAACATCAGATAATTTTAATACCTCTCTCAAAAATTACATTGGCGTGTGACAGCAACTTTAGACAAGCAGTTTGCTCATATTAAAGCTATGCACCACTCTAAAACTCCCAATCCTTTCTCAAATTTACTTTTGTACATTGATGGAAAGAATTAATAGTCAAGCAAAGGCCAGAAGCTGATGTTAAAACATTTTCATTCATTGTGTGAATAAGTATAATATCGATTTGTCTACTGAAAAAAACAGTGAGGGTTCAGAGAGCTTACATTTATAGAATGACTTTCATGATCCTGGGATATCTTTTTACAGCCAATGAAGCACTTTTGAAGTGTGGTCACTGTTGTAATATAGGCAATGGGGCAGCCAATTTGTGCACAGCAAGGTCCCACAACCAGCTGTGATAATGACCCGATAAGCTGTTCATTTAGTGATGTTGGTTGAGATATAAATAATATCAGCAGGTGGAACACACATGAGGCAAAAACTATTTTTTGTAGTAGAGTAGAATTTTTACCGACTGCCATAATGGAGGAAACCCCCGAAGAGTAATGGAAATTGGCAAATAATTGAAGCTCTGATCAAACTTTGGTCATATAGTACAACCACATACTAGGTGCAGGAATGCAGATGTGCAGAATGCAAGTAACAAAAGGAGTATTTATGTAATTTTATTGATCAAAAATTAGATAAGATACCCCAAGAAACTTCTGAGAACCAGGGAATCAAATAACTGAAGTGCAGCTATTGGAGGTTGCAATGCAGTATGCAAAATTTTATAATGTTATTTTAAATCAAATTATCTTAGCTCACTGAACATATTACTATCATAGGATAACAGTTGTAAAATAAAATGCAATTTATAAAATGAAATGCTATTTGTTAAATACATGCTATTTGCTAAATGGACATTCCAACCCTAATGTAGGTCAATGTGACATTAACGTCAAATAACCAATTATAAAATTGAGTTGTGAAATGCAATATATTTTCATTATGTCTCCCGTGATAGGATTTCTTGGATTTTGTAGGCAACGATTTAAAATCGTGTGTTGAATTTATGTGTTTGACTTGTTGAGTTTCAGTCGCTACAAGAGATGCAAGGAGCAACCATTAATATTTATGCTCCAAATTAATTCATGTAAAGCAGACTGAATTCTGCTGCTTCAACAATGAAACTGTTTTTCCTCCAGCATAGAACTACTTATTTTTCTTGATGATGGTTAATAGGAATGAAAAAAAAAACAGTGTAGAGAGGGAATTATATGGGGATGGGAATTCATTTAAGCAAATGGAATCATTTTTCCTTATACTTTGCTGAGGCTTTTGCATTTTGTAAGGTAAGAAATGGTATTTTGGGTTATATTCACATGGTATATTTTCCAAGCCCTCATCCTACCCCCTTCTTCCGATACAAATACTAAGAAGTGTTTTTAAGTTTTTTCAGCTTGACTCCAAGGCTCCAGTTTGTCAGTTTCCATATAGTGATGTCAGTAATTTCCATGAAAAACAGTACAGCTGTCAGCAAAGTGCCTGGAAAATTAGTATTTTCCTCTTGTCGCAGTTTCCAATTATACTATACACTGTATATTTTTATCAATTATTTACTTTGTCAAATAGCCTCTTTAAGGATTACGACTGTTGCAAAATATCTGTAAACTTCAACAAACAAGTAGCTAGAAATAGAACAGCTGATTCCAGTCAGCCCAGACCGTAGTGTCTCCTAAGTGCTTTCCATATCTGTGCCATCAGATTGTGTGGAGATTCTTGCTTAATTCTTTAGTGAACATTGTTCTTACTTAGCAGTGCCACAGCTATGGATAGACTAAGGCTAGCAAGCATTGAAAATATCTCTTTCTATCAGTGAGTTTTCTTGAGATTCTGTTAACTTCAAGGAACTTAGGAGAGATTTAGTAACAATTAAGAAGGCTCTTAGTTCAGAAGAAAATTGGCCCCTCATGTAGAACAAAATGGTCACAGAGAATCCTGCTCTCTACACTCTAGAGATACAATTCTACTGACACTTTTGCACTGATGCAAAATAATTTTTGGCGTGCATTGTTCTAAAATGTAGTAGGATAATTCAGGTATCAGTTCTCAATACAGAGAAACCTAGGACGCTAAACAAAGCAGGTGTCTTACATCAATTTAAATTCATGCACAGTTAGTGCTATAACTACAGACAGTATAAAGTTGCATTTCAAAAATACTCAAGTAATTTCTAACTGGGAACTTTCAAACTTGGAATGGATTTTTTTTTAGTATTAGAAGAATTCCAAACATGAAAATTTAGGATTAGAGCTTTGTGCCTGCATCAAATAACACATGCTTTGTAGAGCTCTGTTGTCAGTGGTCTTCATTGTTGGGCAGACTTGTGTCAGAATGCATTATATCAAAGGTTTATTAATTGCACATTTAAGCTAGATGATACGATGCATCGTCAGTATGAGGAACAAGGCACCAAATTAAAAAGTAGAACCTCAAAGGTAATAATCTCTGGATTATTAACTGAGCCACATGCAAATTGGCATAGGGTAAATAAGATTAGAGAAATTAATGTATGGCTCAGAGACTGGTGAGGTAGAAGTGGGTTCCTGTTCGTGGGGCACTGGCACCAGTACTGGGGAAAGTGATAGCTGTACCTTTGGGACGGTCTACAGCTGAACCATGCTGCGGCTGGTGTTCTAGCAAGCTGCATAACTAGGGAAGTAGAGAGGGTTTTAAACTGAATAGTGGGGGCAAGGGATCAAATTTGGGAAGACATGGTAAATCAAGGAGTAGAGACAAGGCAAGAGAGTAAGGTATTAATATGGGAAATAATAAACAGACTGTGACAGGAAGGGACAGAGCACACAAATCTAAGAGTAAATCAACAGATAAGGCTAGAGGTTACAAAAATAATAAAAGGACAAACTAAAAGCTCTGTGTCTGAAGGCACGTAGCATTCGAAACAAAACAGATGAACTGAGAGCGCAAATAGAAATAAATAAGTACGATCTGATAACCATTATAGAGACATAGCTGCAGGATGACATAAATTGGGACCTGAATATTGAAGAGTACATAGCATTTAGGAAGGACAGGAAGCTAGGAAAAGGTGGAGGGTAGCTCTGTTAATTAATGATGGTATTAGCACAATAGAGAGGGATGACCTAAGTTCAGGAGACCAGAATGTAGAAGCAGTTTGGGTAGAGATGAGAAATGATAAAGGCAAGAAGTCACTTGTGGGAGTGGTGTACAGACCACCTAACATTAACCACACTGTAGAATAGGGTATAAAGGAAGAAATAATGGCAGATTGTCAGAAAGGTACAGTGATAATTATGGGGAATTTTAACCAACATATAGACTGGAAAAATCAGATGGGCAGAGGTAACCTAGATGAGGAGTACATAGAATGTTTTTGGGATAATTTCTTGGAACAATACATTCTGGAGCCAACCAGAGAGCAGGCTATACATGACCTGGTTTTGTGCAATGAGATAGGATCAATTAATGACCTCATAGGTAAGGCATCCCTTGGTAGCAGCGATCATAATATGATTGAATTTTACATTCAGTTTGAGGGAGAGATTAGGGATAGCATAAAACAAAAATAAAATATAAAACAAAAAGAAATGGCTTACAAAAATGCAAAACGCAGCACAGATCTGGCTGAATGGGATCGATACAAAGACCAGCAAAGGGTCACAAAGCAGCTTATAAGAGCTACTAAAAGAGATGATGAAAGGAAACTTGCAAGGGACATCAAAATCAATAAGAAGAAATTTTATAGTTGTCATTGATAATGGGGAAATGGCAGACATGTTGAACAATTACTTTGCCTCAGTATTTACAGTTGAAAAGGAGGATAACTTGCCGGAAGTCCTGAAAAAAGTAATAGCCGATAGGGGACAGTGACTTAATACAATTAACGTAAGTAAATCATCAGTAACAAGGAAATTAATGGAACTAAAGAGTGAGAAATCCCCAGGACCTGACGGTTTCCATCCGAGGGTGTTAAAGGAAGTAGGGGAGTACTTTGTAGATGCCCTAACTATAATCTTTCAGAGTTCCCTAGATTCAGGAGTGGTTCCTCTGGATTGGAAATTTGTACATGTCACTCCACATTTTAAGAAGGGTGAAAGGGGGAACCAAGGAAATTACAGACCAGTTAGCCTGACATCTGTGGTGGGCAAGTTGCTGGAGTCTATAATCAAGGATAGGGTGACTGAACACTGAGAAAAATTTCAGTTAACCAGGGACAGCCAGCATGGATTCATGACAGGAAGGTCATGCCTGATAAATCTCATTGAATTTTTTGAAGAGGTGACTAAGATGATGGACAGGGGAGTGTCTATGGATGTTATTTATATATTTATTTATGGACTTCCAGAAGGCATTTGGTAAAGTCCCACATAAGAGACTGTTAACTAAGGTAGAAGCCCATGGAGTTGAGGGCAAATTATTGACATGGTTCGAAAGTTGGTTGAGTGGTAGGCGACAGAGAGTGGGGATAATGGGTAAGTACTCCGATTGGCAGGATGTAACTGGTGGTGTCCCACAGGGATCTATGTTGGGGCCTCAATTATTCACATTATTCATTGGCATAGTAACTCATATATCCAAATTTGCTGATGATACAAAGTTAAGCGGCATTGTAGACAGTCTAGATGATAGCATAAAATTGCAAAGAGATATTGACTAGGTGAATGGGCAAAACTGTGGCAGATGGAATTCAGTGCTGGCAAGTGTGAGGTTATCCATTTTGGACCAAAACAGGATAGAGCAGGGTACTTTCTAAATTGGAAGAGGTTAAGTACAGTGGATGTCCAAAGAGACTTGGGGGTTCAGGTGCATAGATCTTTAAAATGCCACGAGCAAGTGCAGAAAATAATCCAAAAGGCTAATGGAATGCTAGCCTTTATATCTAGAGGATTGGAGTATAAAGACACAGAGGTTATGCTGCAGCTGTACAAAACCCTGTTTAGACCCCACTTGGAGTACTGTGAGCAGTTCTGGGCACCACGCCTTAGGAAGGATATATTGGCGCTGGAGGGAGTCCAACGTAGGTTTACAAGAATGATACCTGGACTACAGGGGTTAAGTTACGAGGAGAGATTACACAAATTAGACCTGTTTTCGCTAGAATTTAGAAGGTTAAAGGGTGATCTGACTGAAGTCTTCAAGATATTAACAGGAAAAGACAGGCTAGATAAAGATAAACTATTTCCACTGGTTGGAGATTCTAAAACTAGGGGGCATAGTCTAAAAATTAGGATGAGACCATTCAGGAGAGATGTTAGGAAGCACTTCTTCATGCAAAGGGCAGTAGAGGTTTGGAACTCTCTCCCACAAACAGCAGTTGAAGCTAGAACAATTGTTAATTTTAAATCTGAGATAGATAGATTTTTATTAAGCAAAGATATTAAAGGATATGGGCCAAAGGCAGGTATATGGAGTTAGGCCGCGGATCAACCATGATCTCATTGAATAGCTGGACATGCTCGAGGGGCTGAATGGCCTACTCCTGTTCCTATCTTCCTATGCTCCTATGAGAGACGCGTGGGTCCAGGCCTAGTATTTTAAACTTAAATAAGGGCAATTATGAGGTCATGAAAGCAGAGCTAGCTAAAGTGAACTGGAAAATCAGGTTAAGGGATAGGTCAACAGAGATTCAGTGGCAGACAGTTTAGGGGATATTTCAGAATACATAGAATAGATACATTTCAACAAGAAAAAAAAATTCCAAGGGTGGGACCCACCATCCGTGGTTAACTAAAACAGTTAAAGGTAGTATCAAACTTAAAGAAAAGCCTATATGCGCAAAGGTGGGAGGCAGGTCAGAAGATTGGACAGAATATAAAAAACAGCAAAGAATTACTAAAAGATTGATAAGGAAGGTAAAATTAGAGTACAAGAGAAAGCTAGCTAGAAATATAAGGACAGATAGTAAGAGTTTCTAGAGATATTTTAAAAAAGAAAAAAGTTAACAAAGTGAGCGTTGGTCCTATAGAAAGTGAGTCTGGGGAATTAATAATAGATAATAAGCAGATGGCAGATTGAACAGATATTTTGCATTGGTCTTCACTAGTGAGGGTACAAGTCACAGCCCAGAATTAGCTGTAAGTCAGGAAATGGAAGGGAGGGAGGAACTCAAGAAAATTACAATCATCAGGGAAGTGGTACTGAGCAAATTGTTGGAGCTCTGGGCTGACAAGTCCTCGGGTCGTGATGGACTTCATCCTAGGGTGTTAAAAGAAGTGGTTAGTGAGATAGTTGATGCATTAGTTTTAATTTTCCAAAATTCCCTAGATTCGGGGAAGGTTCCGTTAAATTGGAGAATAGCAAATGTAACTCCTTTATTCAAAAAAGGAGGGAGACAGAAATGAGGAAACTACAGGCCAGTTAGCTTAACATCTGTCTTAGGGAAAAGTTAGAAGCTATTATTAAAGACGTTATAGCAGGGCATTTAGAAAAATTCAAGGTGATCAGGCAGAGTCAACATGGATTTGTGAAAGGGAAATCATGTTTAACCAATTTATTGGAGTTTTTTGAGGGAATTACATGTGCTGTGGATGAAGGGAAACCGGTGGATGCATTGTACTTAGATTTCCAGAAGGCATTTGATAAGGTGCCAGATCAAAGGTTATTGCAGAAAATAAAAGCTCATGGTATAGGGGGTAACATATTGGCATGGACAGAAGATTGGCTAGCTAACAGGAAACAGAGAGTAGGCATAAAATGGGTCATTGTCTGGTCGGCAAGATGTAACGAGTGGTGTGCCACAGGGATCAGTGCTGGGGCTTCAACTTTTTACAATTTATATAAAGGACTTGGATGAAGGTACTGAAGGTATGGTTGCTAAATTTTCTGATGACACAAAGATAAATAGGAAGTAACTTGTGAGGAGGACATAAGGGGTCTACAAAGGGATATAGATAGGTTAAGTGAGTGGGCAAAGACCTGCCAAATGGAGTATAATGTGGGAAGGTGTGAAATTGTCCACTTTGGCAGGAAGAATAAAAAAGAAGCATATTATCTAAATGGTGAGAGATTGCAGAGCTCTGAGATGCAGAAGAATTTGGGTGTCCTAGTGCATGAAGCGCAAAAGGTTAGTATGCAGGTGCTGCACATAACTAGGAAAGCTAATAGAATGTTATTATTTATCGCGAGGGGAATTGAATACAAAAGTAGAGAAGTTATGCTTCAGCTGTACAGGGCATTGGTGAGACCACATCTGGAGTACTGTGTAAAGTACTGGTCTCCTTATTTAAGGAAGGATGTAATTGCATTGGAGGCAGTACAGAGAAGGTTTACTAGACTAATACCTAGAATGGGTGGGCTGTCTTACGAGGAAAGATTGGACAGGCTAGGCTTGTATCCACTGCAATTTAGAAGAGTAAGAGGTGACTTGATTGAAACATATAAGATCCTGAGGGGTCTTGACAGGGTGGATGTGGAAAGGATGTTTCACCTTGTGGGAGAATCTAGAACAAGGGGTCACTGTTTAAAAATAAGGGGTCACCCATTTAAGACAGAGAAGAGGAGAAATGTTTTCTCTCAGAGGGTCGTGAGTCTTTGGAATTCTCTTCCTCAAAAGGTGGTGGAAGCAGAGTCTTTGAATATGTTTCAGGCAGAGGTAGATAGATTCTTGATAAGCAAGGGGGTGGAACGTTATCGGGGGTAGGTGGAAATGTGGAGTAATCAGTTCAGCCATGAACCTTTTGAATGGCAGAGTAGGCTCGAAGGGCCAAGTGGCCTACTCCTGCTCCTAATTCATATGTTTGTATGATACTGGTCTCAGGTCATTAGCTACAGTAAAATTGCATCAAAGTTTCCTCACTTTGGCATGTACTTCAGTCAGAAGATAAGGATCTGAATGATTTAGAAATCACATTCAAATATTAATAATGAGTCATATACTTTATTGGACTGACACTTTTATTGTGTCTTCAGAATAAACCATTTTTGTGGAAACAGCCACAAAATCTGTTGCATCAATCATGGGCATAATGTGTTTATTGTTTTTGCATTATTCATACAGAATTTCTACCAATTATTTTCATACCCTAAAACTTTGAAGCAATTTTATTATTTAATGCAGATACCAACAAAATAGCATTTTTCACTTGAAGATGTGTTTGCACTACACAATTACATCTATGCCATAATCCTATTGAATATATTGTTCGCTCACAGGTCTTTGCAGCAAATTGCTGAATATTTGAATATGCTGTCCAATTTAAATAGACGTATGGCTCAGAGAGAGAATCATTTAATGCAACAAGCTGCAAATGGAAATTCAATTGATTTTCTATTCTGATTTCAAGGGTCTTCATCCTACAATTGCAGTGTCAGAGAAAAACCATAGTCGTCTATCTATATATTGTTGTAACTTCTACTTTTCCTTTACAGCAGTAGGATAGAATAATTTAGCTTAGAGACATCTCTATGAAACTGAGTGAAAGCATTTCCTGCTCAGTTGATTTTCCCTAGCTCCTCCAGACTGTGTGGTTCCGACTAACAGATAGCCTGTACAAAAACAATATATTGCCGATGCTGGAAATCTGAACTAAAAACAGAAAATGCTGAAAATACTCAGCAAGTCTGGCAGCATCTGTGGACAAAGGAACAGAGTTATTGCTTCAAGTCAAATGACCTTTCATCAGAACTGCAAACTTAGCATGTAGTCCAGAGAAGGATGAAATGAGACGGCTTTGGCCAGCTTTTGGATTTGAACCCACATTGTTGAAAATCTAATACTGCAGCATTATAATGATTGGGCTAGCTTTAACAGCCTAAATTTAAGAATAAGGTGTTACATCACAAGAATATATTGAATCATTCTAACCCAGATTTTTATCAATATTATCAGATCTGATTGTTACTGTCTACTCTCTATCAGCTTCCGCAGATGATGTGTCTATTGTCACTGTCACTTTTCCATTTAGGTATTCTTATATACAGCCACACGATCTAAGCTTTTTGTAGCTGGGACCCATTCCATCAAATATAGAAAATACTTATCAATGTAATTGAGCATAATTGAGAACCAATAAAATTAATCTTAACAAATGCCCAAAAACTGCTAAAGAAGGAAATGGCATATTCTTGAGAAGAATTGGTTATAAATTGAGTTAATACAACTATCCTTTCATTTGGGTTTGAATCCAGATACCTCTTCACTCTGAGACTTGGTGAATAAAGCTAAACAGTCCCAGTATTCCAAAGTCCTAAGTACAAAACTGATCACAAATTGATAGTCTCACTTAGGTTTCAAGAAAGACAAGTCACAAAAAGTGAAACTCTGGTGGAATAAGGAGAGCGGTTTCAAATTTAGAATTAACCCCTTGGTCGAGATAGAGTAGAGGAGGCTTTGCCATAATTTGGTCTATATCCTGTCATAGTGGGTGCAAAGTGGAACAATGCCATTTTCTAATAGTGATTTTTCATTTCTTGGTGAAGCAAATTCATTGCTTTAAGGCAGAAAATAGCAAAGTATCCTCTATGCTGCATCATTTTCCTGAATCAAAAGCAAAAATCAAAATCAGTCTGTTCAACCATGCCTTGATTGCACTTTCACCATAATGCTGTATAATAATATTAGATAAAACCTGAATAGAAGAGTGACAATAGGCATGCATCTGTGACCATGGGAAGGAGGCAGAGCAGTGAGAGCTATTGAGGCTTACTTACAATGAACTGAAATTCTGCCTGATTCCCTTATTCACCGGTGCATGGAAATCATTTCACTGAATGTTTGATTTAACTTCTGATTATAAGGATTTGAAGATTATTTTCCATGTCCAGACAAGAAGTACAATGATCAGGCAAAATCTGAAAAATATTTTCACAAATTTGCATCTCATGCTGTATGATTAATCACTGGATGTGTTTAAATTAGTTCATTGTGAAATAATCTTCATGGATTGTATTTCCACTGATGGCAGGCTTGGGTTGGGGAGAGCCAGGAAAATGAGGGTAGCTATGTCACGACAGCTCCCTGACACATTCTTGCCTTCAGGGAACTTTCCCAGGGTTGAAACGGGAATCAGATCGGCTGCCCGCTCCACAAAGGTGCGCAGGTAATTACGCTCATTAAAGCTCCAATTAGGGAGATCTTGCAGCCTTGCCAGCATTTTGCTCCCCTGCCACTTGCAGATACCACCAGCTCAATGGAGGCAGCCACCCTGCGGCAAACTGCTTGGGTCATCAGAGCCAGAGGCTCCGTGCCCCATTGATGGAGCTGCGAGCATGAAAGGCTGCAATTGGGTTGAACCCGGTCCAGTGGAGGAGTTTTCCTTTCTTCCCCTATGGACGTGCCGGCCCCGATTTTCTTTCTGCATCGATGTGCAGCCCAGCGAGAGTGCCTCCCTGTTGAGGCAAAATGCAGCCCCATGTTTCACACAGATGCACAGATCACAAAGTATTGTGCTCATCATATATTAACAAGTTGTTTACTTACTTTTAAAACTTATTTTTGGCATTATTATTTTAACTTTTTATTTCATCCAAGATAAACTCAGTTATGTCACAATGACTCTCACACTTCCATGTTTAGAATATTGTTACGAACGTGCTTCTGTTTTTAAATTTTTTGTTGAGAAGTCGTGGTTGAAGATTGTGGAGATGGTTTCATTTGGGACTGAAGTAATTTCATAGATGCTGGACTTTGCTTTCTTTTGAAATGGTCATTTGAAGGACTTGAGCTTTCTGTTTAAAAACAACATTTACTAGATGTCACATGTCTTCAGCTAAGTAAACAGCAGGTGGCTTCTGACTATGGGAGTTGTTTACAGAGAAGTGACATGTCAAGATTTATCAAGATCAATGTCAAGATCAGTTCCGAAGAAGGGTCACTGACCCGAAACGTTAATTCTGCTTCTCTTTCCACAGATGCTGCCAGACCTGCTGAGTGGTTCCAGCATTTCTTGTTTTTATGTCAAGATTTAAGCCGGTCAAGAGTTCATTTTGAATACTGTTTTGAGTCAGCTGGGGGTCAGCATGCTAAAAGAGAAGACCAGTTCATCTTTTTCCACCTCTTTGAGAAACTCTGAGAGTCAAGTGTAAGAAATAGAGAAACTGAAGCAGCATTTCTCCTGAGAAGCTTCTGGAAGACTTCCTCTCAACATCTTATAGAGTCATAGAGTTATATAGCACAGAAACAGGCCCTTCGGTCCATCGTGTCCATGCCGGCCATCAAGCACCTATCTATTCTAATCCCATTTTCCAGCACTTAGCCCGTAGCGTTGTATGCTATGGCATTTCAAGTGCTGATCTAAATACTTCTTAAATGTTGTGAGGGTTGCTGCCTCTACCACCCCTTCAGGCAGTGTGTTCCAGATTCCAACCACCCTCTGGGTGAAATTTTTTTTCCTCAAATCCCCTCCAAACCTCCTGCCCCTTACCTTAAATCTATGCCCACTGGTTATTGACACCACCACCAAGGGAAAATTTTCTTCCTCTCTATGCCCCTCATAATTTTGTATACCTTAATCAGGTTCCCCCCCCCCCACCCCCCTCAGCCTTCTGTGCTCTAAGGAAAACAACCCTAGCCTAAACAGACTCTCTTCATAGCTGAAATGCTCCAGCCCAGGCAATAGCCTGGTAAATCTCCTCTGCACCCTCTCCAGTGCAATCACATCCTTCCTATAGTGAGGCAACCAGAACTGTACAGAGTACTCCAGCTGTGGCCTAACTAGCATTTTATACAGCTCCATCATAACCTCCCTGCTTTTATATTCTATGCCTCAGCTAATAAAGGCAAGTATCCCATATGCCTTCCTAACCATGTTATCTACCTGTACTGCTGCCTTCAGTGATCTATAGGCAAGTACAACAAGGTCCCTCTGACCCTCTGTACTTCCTAGGGTCCTACCATCCATTGTATATTTCCTTGCCATGTTAGTCCTCCCAAAATGCATCACCTCACACTTATCAGGAATAAAATCCATTTGCCACTGCTCTGCCCATCTTACCAGCTCATCGATATCATCCTGTAATGTAAGGCTTTCCTCCTCACCATTTACGACACCAGCAATTTTTGTGTCATCTGCGAACTTACTGATCATACTTCCAATATTCATGTCTAAATCATTAATGTACACTACAAACAGCAAGGGTCCCACACCGATCCCTGTGGTACACCACTGGTCACAGACTTCCAATCGCAAAAACAACCCTCGACCATCACCCTCTGCCTTCTGCCACTAAGGCAATTTTGGATCCAATTTGCCAAATTTCCCTAGATCCCATGGGCTCTTACCTTCTTGACTAATCTCCCATGCGGGACCTTATCAAAAGCCTTACTGAAGTCCATGTACACTACATCAACTGCTTTACCCTCATCTACACACCTATCCACCTCCTCGAAAAATTCAATCAAATTTGTTAGATGTGATCTACCCCTGACAAAGCCATGTTGGCTATCCTTGATTAATCCCTGCCTCTCCAAGTGGAAATTAATCCTGTCCCTCAGAATTTTTTCCAATAGTTTTCCTACTCACTGGCTTGTAATTACCTGGTTTATCCCTACGACCCTTCGTGAAAAATAGTACCGCATTCGATGTCCTCCAGTCCTCTGGCACCTCTCCTATGGCCAGAGAGGATTAGAAAATTTGTGTCAGAGCCCCTGCTATCTCCTTCTTTGCCTCACATAACACCCTGGGATACATCTCATCTGGGCCTGGGGATTTATTCACTTTTAAGCCTGCAAAAAATGCTCATACCTCCTCCCTTTCAATACTAATTTGTTCAAGTATCCCACAATCCCTCTCCCTGATCTCAACACCTACATCGTCCTTCACCATAGTGAACACAGATGAAAAGCAATCATTTGAAATCTCACCGATCTCCTCCGGTTCCACACACAGATTGCCACTTTGGTCCCTAATGGGCCATATTCTTTCCCTGGTTATCCTCTTGCCCCTAATTTACTTCTAAAATGCCTTGGGATTTTCCTTTATCTTGCCCGCCAATGTTTTTTCATGCCCCCTCTTCGCTCTCCTAATAAACTTTTTAAGTACCCCCCTATACTTTCTACATTCCTCTCGGGCTTCTGCTGTTTTCAGCACTCTGAATCTGCCATAAGCATCCTTTTTTTCCTTATCCAATCCTCTATATCCCTTAACATCCAGGGTTCCCTGGACTTGTTGGTCCTACCCTTCACCTTTACGGGAACATGTTGGCCCTGAACTGTCACCATTTCCTCTTTGAATGACTCCCACTATTCTAGTGTAGACTTTCCTACAAGTAGCTGCTCTCAGTCCACTTTGGCCAGACCCTGTTTTATCATATTGAATTCGGCCTTCCCCCAATTCAGTACCTTTATTTCCGGTCTGTCTTTATCCTTTTCCATAACTACCTTAAATCTTACAGAGTAATGGTCACTATCCCTGAACGAACTGCATCTAAAATGATCCCAGTGACATGTCTGCATGTACTCAGACACCAGACTTATGACACCTGGAACATAACATATCTTATCCATTTTCTTCAAGAATTGACAAGTACTTTGGCCAAAGCATCTTTATTTTTTTCTTCAACCACTGTGTGTGTGCGTGTGTTGGGCATTTAGAAGGAAGTATATATATATTTACGAACATACGAATTAGCAACAGGAGTAGGCCACTCGGCCCCTCGAGCCTGCTCCGCCATTCAATAAGTTCATGGCTGAACTGATTACTCCACATTTCCACCTACCCCTGATAACCCCTTGCTTATCAAGAATCTATCTACCTCTGCCTGAAAAATATTCAAAGACTCTGCTTCCACTGCCTTTTGAGGAAGGGAATTCCAAAGACTCACGACCCTTTAAGAGAACAAATTTCTCCTCATCTCTGTCTTAAATGGGCGACCCCTTATTTTAAAACAGTGATCCCTAGTTCGAGATTCTCCCACAAGGGGAAACATCCTTTCCACATCCACCCTGTCATGATCCCTCAGGATCTTATATGTTTCAATCAAGTCACCCCTTATTCTTCTAAATTCCAGCAGATACAAGCCTAGCCTGCCCAATCCTTCGCCCTAGGACAGCCCACCCATTCCAGGTATTTGTCTGGTAAACCTTCTCTGTACAGCCTCCAATGCATTTACATCCTTCCTTAAATAACGAAACCAGTACTGTACACAGTACTCCAGATGTGGTCTCATAAATGCCCTGTTTAGCGGAAGCATAACCTCCCTACTTTTGCATTCAATTGCCCTAACGATAAGTTATAACATTCTATTAGCTTTCCTAATTATGTGCTGTACCTGCATACTAACCTTTTGCAATTCATGTACTAGGACACCCAGATCCCTCTGCATCTCAGAGCTCTGCAGTCTCTCACCATTTAGATAATATGCTTCTTTTTTATTCTTCCTGTCAAAGTGGACAATTTCACACTTTCCCACATTATACTCCATTTGCCAGATCTTTGCCCACTCACTTAACCTGTCTATATCCCTTTGTAGACCCCTTATGTCCTCCTCACAAGTTACTTTCCTCCCTATCTTTGTGTCATCAGCAAATTTAGCAACCCCAGGCCCAGATGAGATTTATCCCAGGTTGCTATGTGAGGCAAGGGGGCATATGGCGGGGGCTCTGACACAAATTTTCCAATCCTCTCTGGCCATAGGAGAGGTGTCGACGGATAAGAGGACAGCGATTGGGGTATCATTATTCAAGAAGGGTAGTGGGGATACACCGGGTAATTACAGGCCAGTGAGTCTAACATCAGTGGTAGGGAAACTATTGGAAAAAATTCTGAGGGACAGGATTAATCTCCACTTGGAGAGGCAGGGATTAATCAAGGATAGCCAACATGGCTTTGTCAGGGGGAGATCACATCTAACAAATTTGATTGAATTTTTCGAGGAGGTGGATAGGTGTGTAGATGAGGGTAAAGCAGTTGATGTAGTCTACATGGATTTCAGTAAGGCTTTTGATAAGGTCCCGCATGGGATCCAGGGCAATTTGGCAAATTGGATCCAAAATGGGCTTAATGGCAGAAGGCAGAGGGTGATGGTCGAGGGTTGTTTTTGCGATTGGAAGCCTGTGACCAGTGGTGTACCGCAGGGATCGGTGTGGGACCCTTGCTATTTGTAGTGTACATTAATGATTTAGACGTGAATATAGGAGGTATGATCAGTAAGTTCGCAGATGACACAAAAATTGCTGGTGTCGAAAATGGTGAGGAGGTAAGCCTTAGGTTACAGGACAATATAAGTGGGCTGGTAAGATGGGCAGAGCAGTGGCAAATGGAATTTAATCCTGATAAGTGTGAGGTGATGCATTTTGGGAGGACTAACAAGGCAAGGGAAAATACAAAGGATGGTAGGACCATAGGAAGTACAGAGGGTCAGAGGGACTTTGGTGTACTTGTCTATAGATCACTGAAGGCAGCAGCACAGGTAGGTAACGTGGTTAGGAAGGCATATGGGATACTTGCCTTTAATAGCCGAGGCATAGAATATAAGAGCAGGGATGTTATGATGGAGCTGTATAAAATGCTAGTTAGACCACAGCTAGAATACTGTGTACAGTTCTGGTCGCCACACTATAGGAAGGATGTGATTGCACTGGAGAAGGTGCAGAGGAGATTCACCAGGCTGTTGCCTGGGCTGGAGCATTTCAGCTATGAAGAGAGACTGCTTAGGCTAGGGTTGTTTACCTTAGAGCAGAGAAGGCTGAGGGGGGACCTGATTGAGGTATGCAAAATTATGAGGGGCATAGATAGGAAGAAACTTTTTCCTTTAGCGGAGATGCCAATAACCAAGGGGCATAGATTTATGGTAAGGGGCAGGAGGTTTAGAGAGCATTTGAGGAAAATAATTTTTTCACCCAGAGGGTGGTTGGAATCTGGAACACACTGCCTGAAGGGGTGGCAGAGGCAGGAACCCTCACAACATTTAAGAAGTATTTGGATGAGCACTTGAAATGCCAAAGCATACAAGGCTATGGGCTAAGTGCTGGAAAATGGGATTTCAATAGATAGGTGCTTGGTGGCTGGCATTGACACGATGGGCCGATGGGCCTGTTTCTGTGCTGTATAACTCTATGACCTGTTATACATGAGTGAGAGGTACATATGTGCATGCCATAGATGTGAGTGAATTATGAAGTACTCCTGATGAATTAAATAAAGAAAAGAAGGAACTTGCATTTATATAGTATCTTTCATGACCTCAGGATGTCCCAAACTGCTTTACTGCCAATGACATACTTTTGAAGTCTAGTCACCATTGTCATGTAATAAACTACCATTGCAATAATCAATCTCTTAATGTCAGCTTTGACACAGTGCTTACACTTTCACCTCAGAGTAGAAAGTCATGGGTTCAAGCCCCACTCAAGGAACCTGAGCATATATTCAATGCCAGCACTTAAGTGTGATTTTGATGGAGTCAGATGAGGTGTGAAACCATGGTCCTGACTACACTCTCACATAGGCAATAAAGACTCCCTGGTCATTTTGAAAAAGAACAAGGGAGTTGTGATGCCCTTGGAAATATTTACCCCTTAACCAACATTACTAAAACAGATTATCTGGTTATCATAGCACTGCTGTTTGTGGGATCTTGCTGTGTGAAAATTGTTTTTGCTTTATTATAATAGTCAATATACTTCAAGAATGTACTTAATTGGTGGTGAAGAACTTTGGGACATCCTGAGGTGATTAAAGGCACTACATAGATGCTTGTTTTTTCGTTCTAGTTGTGCATTAGTGGCACAGCAGGAAAAACATGGCCAAAACATCTTAAATTTCAGCTTTTAATGTAACTTTCTAAAATACATTAAGATAAGATTTGATGTTTCACAGAGTGACAAGTTTGCAATATATGTTGTGCCATTGTGATCTATCTTTCTATTTCAGGAGTTGTATACATGGAGGGAAGGTTGTGTATGTTAGTGTGTAAGGTCTTAATAGGTCTGACGCAAAGCACACAGAGTTTTGTGTATAGCAGGTATGGCATGTATGCATAATATTTTACCTCACTAACTTTAAGTAGTAATAACAAGAACTGAAAATAACACTCAAAGATGCATAAAAATGTTTTGAAATTTCATGGAATTGCTTATTTTATTTGCGGCAAAGTGCTCAGTTGCAAGTTAACAGATAAATTATCATGTCACATATAAATTAATACAGTGAGCAGAAGAGGGAAAGATACACTATATCTTGAAAAACATTAAAAACAGTTTAGTTTATTTATTTCTTTTTTTAAAAATTCTCTTGAGAGGAACTGGGTTGCACAGCAAGTTTAGCATAACTGTCCTTTCACTTGGGTTTGAATCTAGCCCAAATTGACGGAATGAAAGACTCTTCTCTGTAAAAGCTGAAACCAGCCTCAGTGAAGTGAGCATGAACAGCCCCAATCCATTTCTTAGCCTAAAGTCCTAAGCATAAACCTGACCACAAATTGGCAATCTCACTTAGGCTATGAGGACAGCTGGTATGGGAAATGGAAACTATGCACTTGCACAGCAAGTGGAGTGATTCTGAGGTTAGGATTAGGCACCTTGTTGGAATGGAATACAAGGGGCTTTGCCATGCACCTAATCCCTGTTACACCTGATGTGATTCTTCATGAGTGATCAATCTTATCTCGTGGATACTCCTGCTGTCCATTTTTCCTTATTGCAAAAGTCAAACAAAAAAAGAACTTTATCATATAGCAAGCACAGAAGCATGTATGTAATTCATCATAATAAATATTTGTGTATTTTTTATAGGTAAAAATTCTAGAATTTTCATAGTGCAAGTCACACTCACCAGTTTAGCCCATGGAGCTATAAAAAGGTACAATATCAAATAACTCAGTAAGTTTTGTCCTCAGATGCTCTAGTCGTGCGACAGTGGAGCAAAGTGAAAATGTGAACTGCCTCTTTTTATCTCATTTTGTTTGGTTCATGTGATGCATTAATTTGCTACTATTCTGTTGAGGATTGAAGGATTGATCAGTGAAAAAACATTTGACAATTGGCAGCATCTTTCATGGAGCATAAATATCACTTTCTGATCAAACCCTCCCATCAGAAGCCTAAAGAGAGTATTTGTACAAGGCCTACATTGCCTGCTTGCATTTTATTCAAAGTGGACTCTGATTTCCCAAGGGAAATTGTTAACGTTAGTTAAATTGAAATTTTTACGTAGTGATGAATGAAAGCAGAAACTCACAGCTTCCATCTGGATTTCTAATAAACCACCATAAATTTCCAATAATGCAGGTGGTCCATTACTCTTACATGTACTCTGAAAATGTTCAATAAGTTTGAATAATTTGACAACATTTTCAAAATTGTTCTAATTGCAATTACTCCCAAATTGCTTTATGGTCTTCAGAAGTTACATTAAAAATACACATTCATACAATGAATCAGGGAGATGTGTCATCCTTTGAAATACAGAATGGTCCACTTTGAATATAACAATCTCACTTGGCAATCTTCCATACAATATGTTGTGGGCAGAAGTTTCAGGAGTGATTTTGCTTCTTCCAACTCTTACCAGGGCAATGTAGGGAAAAAACAATTGATATTGAAGATGTGAGTCAGAAAGAGAAATAGCCTTAAAGAAGTCAGGCAAATTCTGCCCACCACTGTGTCTTTTGACAACTGAACTTAAACGTTAAATTCCTAACTTCTTTCCACCCGCCCAAAAGAAATAAGTAAAACCGACATTTCAATTTCAGCTCCCAATCGATTCTCTTCAAAGACTCCAGACAGACTATTGATTCATAGTATTCATAGGAATCATAGTATGATATTGCACAGAAAGAGGCCATCTAGCCCATCATGCCTGTGCCTGTTCTTTCAGAGATATCCAATTAATCCCATTCCTCTGCTTTTTCTCCATAGCCCTGCAAAATCTTTCCCTTCAAGTATTTATCCAATTCCCTTTTAAAAGTTACTATTGAATCTGCTTCCAACATCCTTTCAGGCAATGGATTTCAAAATTGGACACAATACTCCAGGTATGGTTTAACCAATGATTTGTAAAGGTTTATTTATAGCTTTTGTACCCTATGCCTCTGGCCAGGCAAGGATCCATATGATTTTTTAATGGCCTTCTCAGCTTATCCTGTCACCCTCAAAGATTTGTGTACATACACCCCCCCCACCCCCCCCCGGGTCTCTCTGTTCCTGTGCCATCTTTAAACTTGCACCATTTAGTTTATATTGCTTCTCCTTATTCTTCCTTCCAAAATGTATCACTTCACATTTCTCTTTGTTAAATGTTATATGTCTATGCCCTCCTGAAAGCTGTTACAATCTCATTGTTTACTACATTTCTGAGGTTTGTGTGATCTGCAAACTTCGAAATTATGTTGTGTAATCTCAATAATCAGGAGCACTGACTCACATCCCAATAATCAGCTCAAAAAAGATTTGTCGATAAATACCTTCAGAAAGGTTACCAGGGATTCTTGAATTTGAATAGCTGTCTGCTAATTCAGTAGGAGCTACCTTTTTTTCCAAAAGTATACTTTATTCATAAAATTTGTAAAAATACATTACAACACAATTCAGATTGGACATTTCATAAAGTGCAATAAAGATCAGTTTCTTTCAATATAGTGCATGAGGTGCCTCACTACCGTTGCCATTTCAGGTTATATTTACAATGTACATTTGTATTACGTACCCAAAAACATTCTCTGGTGCATACAGCCCGAGGGGTTTTACACAGATTCCAGCCCCTCAGGGCGGGAGGGCCTTATACAGTGGCTTTTTCCCATTCAGACTTTGCAGCGGCTGCCCCAAGCTTTGGTGCATTTCTCAGCACATATCCTGGACCTTAGAATGTGCCAGTCTGCAACAGTCAGTCGTGGATAGCTCTTTCACTGGAAGGCCTGCAAGTTTCGGGCAGACCAAAGTGAAATAGGAGCTGCCAATCAAACATAATTTGAATAAGTCACACAAAATGCTTCTATTTGAATTCAGTGACAAACTGACAAATTATTGAAATTAAATATAACAAGTTGTGCTGGAAAATTACTTTTGGTTGAAGCTCTTTTCTCTTTTATCCCTTTTGCACCATGGCAGAATTGTTTTCTAAAACCAAGCTGTCACACCAGCTCCTAAAAGCACATTTACATAGCCCAAGATAAACAGGTTCTTGATAGGGCCATAGTTTTCAATCACTGAAAAATCCATTGAGTCCTAATGCTTATAAACAACATCTATTAAATATGGCAGGGAGAACTTAGGGGCTCTGGACAACTATGATATGCCATCTGGATATATTGCCTATTCATTCATTGCATTTGCTGAATTTCTCCTCTCATACCACCAGGACAATGCTTTTGCTTAATAGCACATGCACGTGGTTCCACAGTCAGTTTCAACCAGTGAGCCCTTTCCTTGTACCCTTTTAAGAGTTATAGAGCTCACACATAACCCTTCCTGACATTTCTGCAGACATACATCCACCATGTAATATTTGAATCCATTGAACAAATCATTTTTAAAACTCAGACTCATTCAAGGACCCAAAATTTAAAAAAAAGGTCCACTCAATCCAATCAAAGTTTGGTTCAGCATCCAGAAGGACCACCAAACTGAGCCATAAGCCTTGACATTAATACTTTTAAGATCAAGTACCTTATGGACGTTATTAAAGGCATGTTGATCTTCTACCCAGAATTGGCTAAAATTAATGCAGTCAACAAGAGCTTTTTTATGCACATCATTTTTTTTTAGTCAGTATTGACACAAGGTTTGACCACATGGTGGAAGGATGAATTTCAATTTGAAAGGAATAATTTAAAGTATATGCTGAAAAAATGAGCATGAGGATGAATAATGAAAGTCTCGAGAGAACCCATTTAGGCAGAAAATCTACTATCAAGCAAATATTAAATATCATCTCTCAATTGTAAGGGTGCATCATTCTCCAATTTACTATTTTCCAGCTGGGCAGGAAGTATACTAATGCTAATAAACTCCTGTATCTTATGAGTTAATAGCTTCCCCTCAGAAGGGCCTAATTATTGACTATCAATTACAAGTAAAAACAACAATATAAAAGCAAAATACTGCAGATGCTGGAAATCTAAAAAAAACCAGAAAGTGCTGGAAAAACTCAACAGGTCTGGCAGCACCTGTGGAGAGAGAAGCAGAGTTACCATTTCAGGTCAGTGACCCTTCATCGAAACTGGCAGATATAAGAAATGTAAAAGATTTTAAGGAAGTAAAGTGGGGGTGGGGCAAGAGATAACAAAGGAGAAGGTGTAGATAGGACAAGGTCACAGAATAGCTGACCAGAAGGTCATGGAGCAAAGGCAAACAATATGTTAATGGTGTGCTGAAAGACAAGGCATTAGCTCAAGCTGCTTCAATTGACGACACTTCCTGCACAAATGGTTATCCAGGATATGGGAAGCATCCTGGAGCTCCGACATACAGGAGGTGCACTCTCGAGGTTGAAGCAACCCTGCCATACCTTTATTTATTAGTTGACCCTTCACTAACACTAAAAAAAGAAATGTTACCAATACTAAAATACCTTAAAAATATTAATAAAACCTTACTAGCACTCATAAATCCTCCGACTAATTAATACAGTTCACTAGTTAGAAACAGGCCCTTCGGCCCAACGAGTCCGCGCTGACCATCAACTACCCGTTTATACTAATCCTACATTAACCTCATTTTTTTCCCTCTCACATCCCCACCTTCCCTGAATTCTCCTACCACCAACCTAAGGGCAATTTTTATAATGGCCAATTTACCTATCAACCCGCAAGTCTTTGGCATGTGGGAGGAAACCGGAGCACCTGGAGGAAACCCACACAGTCACAGGGAGAACTTGCAAACTCCACACAGACAGTACCCAGAATTGAACCCGGGTCGCTGGAGCTGTGAGGCTGCTTTTTGTGGACAGGACCTACCTGGGCAATTTTCCACATTATCGGGTAGGTGTCAGTGTTGTAGCTGTACTGGAACATCTTGGCTAGTGGCACAGCTAGTTCTGCAGCACAAGTCTTCAGTACTACAGCTGGGATGTTGTCAGGACCCATAGCCTTTGCAGTATCCAGTGCCTTAAGCTGTTTGTTGATATCACATGGAGTGAATTGAATTTACTGAAGACTTGCATCTGTGATGGTGGGGACCTCAGGTGAAGGCCGAGATGGATCATCCACTTGGCCCTTCTGGCTAAAGACTGTTGCAAATGCTTCAGCTTTGTCTTTTGCACTGATGTGCTGAGCTCCTCCATCATTGAGGATGGGGATATTTGGAGAGCCTCCTCCTCCAGTTAGTTGTTTAATTGTCTGTCACCATTTATGACTGGATGTGGTAGGACTGCAGAGCTTAGATCTGATCCATTGATTGTGGGATCACTTCGCTCTGTTTATCACATGCTGCTTCTGCTGTTTGGCATGCAAATAGTCCTGTGTTGTAGCTTCACGAGGTTGACACCTCATTTTTAGGTATGCCTGGTGCTGTTCCTGGCATGCTGTCCTGCACCCTTCATTGAACCAGAGTTGATCCCTTGGCTTGATGGTAATGATATAGTGAGGGAAATGCCAAGTCATAAGTTTACAGATTGTGGTTGAATGCATTTCTGCTGCTGCTCATGGTCCACAATGTCTCATGTATACCCAGTTTTGAAGTGCCAGATCTGTTCTGAATCTATCCCATTAAGCACTGTTGTAGTGCCACACAACACGATGGATGGTATTCTCAGATGCTATCTTCGTTTTCACAAGGATTGTGCGGTGGTCAGTGCTGTCATGGACAGATGCATCTGTACAGGTAGATTGGTGAGGTCAAGGTCCAGTAGGTTTTTCCCTCCTGTGGTTCCCTCACCACCTGCTGCAGTCCCAGTCTAGCAGCTATGTCCTTCAGAACTCATCCTGCTCAGTCATTAGAGGTGCTACCGAGCCACTCTTGGAATAAGACATTGAAGTCCCCAATCCAGAGTACATTCTGCACCCTTGCCACCCTCAGTGCTTCTTCCAATTCGTGTTCAACATGGAGGAGTACTGATTCATCAGTTGACGGAGGGCGGTAGGTAGTAATCAGCAGGAGGTTTCCTTACCCTTGACCTGATGCCATGAGACTTCATGGGGTCCAAGGCAACTCCCTCCTGACTGTATACCACTGTGTCGCCATAGAACATAGAACATAGAACAGTACAGCACAGTACAGGCCCTTTGGCCCACGATGTTGTGCCGACCCTTTAACCTACTCTAAGATCAAACTACCTACATACCCTTCATTCTACTATCATCCATGTACCTATCCAAGAGTCGCTTAAATGTCCCTAATATATCTGCTTCGACTACCACCGCTGGCAGCACATTCCACGCACCCACCACTCTCTGTGTAAAGAACCTACCTCTGACATCTCCCCTAAACCTTCCTCCAATCACCTTAAAATTATGCCCCCTGGTGATAGCCCTTTCCGCCCTGGGAAAAAGTCTCTGGCTATCCACTCTATCTATGTCTCTCATCATCTTGTACACCTCTATCAAGTCACCTCTCATCCTTCTTCGCTCCAATGAGAAAAGCCCTAGCTCCCTCAACCTTTCTTCATGAGACATGCCCTCCAGTCCAGGCAGCATCCTGGTAAATCTCCTCTGCACCCTCTGTAAAGCTTCCACATCCTTCCTATAATGAGGCGACCAGAACTGAACACAATATTCCAAGTGTGGTCTAACCAGGGCTTTATAGAGCTGCAGCATAACCTCGCAGCTCTTAAACTCAATCCCCCTGTTAATGAAAGCCAACACACCATACGCCTTCTTAACAACCCTATCAACTTGGGTGGCAACTTTGAGGGATCTATGGACGTGGACCCCAAGATCCCGCTGTTCCTCCACACTGCCAAGAATCCTGTCTTTAAGCCTGTATTCTGCATTCAAATTCGACCTTCCAAAATGAATCACTTCACACTTTTCCAGGTTGAACTCCATCTGCCACTTCTCAGCCCAGCTCTGCATCCTGTCAATGTCCCGTTGCAACCTACAACAGCCCTCCACACTATCCACAACTCCAGCAACCTTTGTGTCATCGGCAAACTTACTAACCCAGCCTTCCTCATCCAAGTCATTTATAAAAATCACAAAGAGCAGAGGTCCCAGAACAGATCCCTGTGGAACACCACTGGTCACCGAGCTCCAGGCTGAATACTTTCCATCTACTACCACCCTCTGTCTTCTATGGGCCAGCCAATTCTGTATCCAGACAGTCAAATTTCCCTGTATCCCATGCCTCCTTACTTCCTGAATGAGCCTACCATGGGGAACCTTATCAAACGCCTTGCTAAAATCCATATACGCCACATCCACTGCTCTTCCTTCATCAATGTGTTTTGTCACATCCTCAAAGAATTCAGTAAGGCTTGTGAGGCATGACCTGCCCCTCACAAAGCCATGCTGACGATCTCTAATCAAACTATGCTTTTCCAAATAATCATAAATCCTGTCTCTCAGAATCCTCTCCAATAATTTGCCCACCACCGACGTAAGACTGACTGGTCTGTAATTCCCAGGGTTATCCCTATTCCCTTTCTTGAACAAGGGAATAACATTTGCCACCCTCCAATCATCTGGTACTACTCCAGTGGACAGTGAGGACGCAAAGATCATTGCCAAAGGTGCGGCAATCTCTTCCCTCGCTTCCCGTAATAACCTTGGGTATATCCTGTCTGGCCCCGGGGACTTATCTATCCTTATGTCTTTCAAAATTTCCAGCACATCCTCCTTCTTAACATCAACCTGTTCAAGCATATCAGCCTGTTTCACGCTGTCCTCACAAACGACAAGGTCCCTCTCACTCGGAAATACTGAAGCAAAGTATTCATTAAGGACCTCCCCTACCTCCTCCGACTCCAGGCACAAGTTCACTCCACTATCCCTGATCGGCCCTACCCTCACTCTGGCCATCCTCTTGTTCCTCACATAAGTGTAGAACGCCTTGGGATTTTCCTTAATCCTACCCGCCAAGACTTTTTCATGTCCCCTTCTAGCTCTCCTAAGTCCATTCTTCAGTTCCTTCCTGGCTACCTTGTAACCCTCTGGAGCCCTGTCTGATCCTTGCTTCCTCAACCTTAAGTAAGCTTCCTTCTTCCTCTTGACTAGCTGTTCCACATCTCTTGTCATCCAAGGTTCCTTCACCCTACCATCCCTTCCTTGCCTCATCGGAACAAACCTATCCAGCAGTCGCAGCAAGTGCTCCCTAAACAACCTCCACATTTCTGTCATGCATTTCCCCGAGAACATTTGTTCCCAATTTAAGCTCCCCAGTTCCTGCCTAATAGCATTGTAATTCCCCCTCCCCCAATTAAATATTTTCCCATCCCGTCTGCTCCTATCCCTCTCCATGACTATAGTAAAGGTCAGGGAGTTGTGATCACTATCACCGAAATGCTCTCCCACCGAGAGATCTGCCACCTGGCCTGGTTCGTTGCCAAGCACCAAATCCAACATAGCCTCCCCTCTAGTCGGCCTATCTACATATTGAGTCAGGAAACCTTCCTGGACACACCTGACAAAATCTGCTCTATCCAAACTATTTGCACTAAGGAGGTTCCAATCAATATTAAGGAAGTTGAAGTCACCCATGACAACAACCCTGTTACTTCTGCACCTTTCCAAAATCTGCCTCCCAATCTGTTCCTCCGTGTCTCTGTTGCTATTGGGGGGTCTATCGAAAATTCCCAATAAAGTGACTGCTCCTTTCCTGTTTCTGACTTCCACCCATAATGACTCAGTAGACAAACCCTCCTCAACGACCTCCCTTTCTGCAGCTGTGATACTATCCCTGATTAGCAATGCCACTCCCCCACCTCTTTTAGCTCCCTCCCTATTCCTTTTGAAACATCTAAACCCCGGAACATCCAACATCCATTCCTGCCCCTGTGATATCCAAGTCTCCGTAATGGCCACAACATCGTAGCTCCAAGTACTGATCCATGCTCTAAGTTCATCACCCTTATTCCTGACACTTCTTGCGTTAAAATAGACACACTTCAACCCATCATACTGGCTGCAACTTTGCCCTGTCAACTGTCTAACCTTCCTCACAGACTCTCTGCACTCTGTATCTGCCTGTTCAACAGCTACCCCATCCAATGATCCGTAGCTCCGGTTCCCATCCCCCTGCCAAATTAGTTTAAACCCTCCCGAAGGGCTCTAGCAAACCTCCCTCCCAGGATATTGGTGCCCCTCCAGTTCAGATGCAACCCGTCCTTCTTGTACAGGTCCCACCTTCCCCAGAAGGTATCCCAATGATCCACATATCTGAAGCCCTCCCTCCTACACCAGCTCTGTAGCCACGTGTTCAGCTGCACTCGCTCTGTTTCTAGCCGCACTAGCACGTGGCACCGGTATCAATCCTGAGATTACTACTCTGCTCGTCCTGCCTTTTAGCTTCCAACCTAACTCCCTATATTTTCTTTTCAGGTCCTCATCCCTTTTCTTAGCTATGTCATTGGTACCAATGTGTACCACGACTTCTGGCTGCTCCCCCTCCCCCTTAAGAATCCTGTGGACTCGATCCGAGACATCCCTGACCCTGGCACCCGGGAGGCAACATACCATCCGGGAGTCTCGTTCGCGACCACAGAATCTCCTGTCTGTTCCTCTAACCATTGAATCTCCTATCACTATCGCTCTCCTATTCTCCCCCCTTCCCTTCTGAGCCACAGAGCCAGGCTCAGTGCCAGAGACCTGGCCGCTGTAGCTTTCCCCAGGCCATCACTGGTGAATCTGTCCTGCCAGTGGGACAGGACATACCCAGGAATAGTGATGGTGGTGTCTGGGCCATTGGGTGTAAGGTATGTTTCTATGAGTATTACTATGTACAGCTGTTGTTTGACTAGTCTGTGGGACAACTCCCCCAATTTTGGCACAAGTCCCCAGTAAGGAGGACTTCGTAGGGTCGAGTGGGCTGGGTTTGCCATTGTCGTTTCCGGTGCCTAGGTTGATACTGGGTGTAATAAAAGCAAAATACTGCAGATGCTGGAAATCTAAAATAAAAACAAGAAATGCTGGAGATACTCAGTAGGTCTGGCAGCATCTGTGGAGAGAGAAGCAGAGTTAATGTTTCAGGTCAGTGACCCTTCATCAGAACTGGCAAATATTAGAAATGTAAAAAGTTTTAAGCAAGTAAAGTGGGGGTGGGGCAAGAGATAACAAAAGAGAAGGTGTGGATAGGACAATGTCACAGAGAATAGCTGACCAGAAGGTCATGGAGCAAAGGCAAACAGTATGTTAATAGTGTGCTGAAAGACAAAGCATTAGTACAGAGCAGGTGTTGATGGACAGAAAACTGAGCAGCCTGGCCCCAAGCACAAACATGAAAAAAACAGTGGGTAGGCACAGTAGAAACAAACTAAACAAACGAAAATAAAATGAACACATAAAAAAAATAAAAAATAACTAAAAATAAAAATAAAAAGGGGGGGGTCCGTAATGCTCTGAAATTATTGAACTCAATGTTCAGTCTGGAAGGCTGTGGCATGCCTACTCGATAAATGAGGTGCTGTTCCGTGAGCTTGCATTGATGTTTGCTGAAACACTGCAGCAATCCCAGGACAGAGATATGGGCATGAGCTTGGGGCCAGGCTGTTCAGTTTTCTGTCCATTAACAGCCTCTCTGTATTAATGCTTTGTCTTTCAGCTAAGATGAAAGGAATCCACAAAAACACAGGAGTTTGTTAAAAACCAACTAGTCACATGACTAACTTGCTGGCCCAGGTTTGCTGTTGAACTGCTCACTGAACAGTTTGGGTCAGACTGCAATTGAACCTGAAGAAAAAGCCTCTCTCCTGCCTGTCTCTCTCTCTCATGAATTTCCAGATCCACTGAAGACACTTAAACCTCAAGAGAGAAGATTTCTACATCGAAACAAGTTTGAAAGTGTCCACTGGACCCCAATGAAACGGCAAGATTTAACTGCAATCAAAGACTCCGCATCGAACTGCAAGGAAAGTACATAAACCCCAGCTATTGCTTCAAACATTTCCCCTTTATTCTTTCTACTTTTCTGTCTCTATCTGCATTTGTGTTTATCGCGTATGCATGCTGGCGTGGTCGCATCACGTATTTGTAGTATTTTTAACCGAAATAGAGTCTTAAGGTTAATAAACTTCCACCTTTCTTGTTTATATCTAAGAAAACCTGTCTGGTTGATTTCTTTGCCTTACAATTGGAGAGCAGTGAACAAGGATTCACTGAGAGGGAGCTAAAAACACAGTGTTTTAAAATTAAACCCTGTTACTGTTAAACCTGGCAAAGGCAGAGAGGGAACCCCCAAACCCCTTTCTCATTTGGTCGTAACACTGGGTCTCTGGGTTACTGCTACAGTGACATTACCACTATGCCCCCATCTCCGATTGGCCAGCAGCACTTGGAGGTGGGATCTTCACCTTTAAAGGCACTGGAAGCCTGACAGCAGGCATTTAACTGCTTGATTGACATTTAATCCCATCGGGACTTCCAGACATAATTCAGCCCGTACTGTGTATGCTCAGCGGTAGCACTCCCATCACTGACAGAAGATTATGGATTCAAGCCTCATTACAGGACTAGAGCATATAATTTCAGCTGACACTTCAGTGCCATACTGAGGGACTGTTACATTGTTTTTCGAATGACACATTAAACTGAGGACCAGGGCATCTGTGCAGATGGGCAGCAAATATCCCATGGCCATATTCGAAGAAAAGCAAGGCTTTTCTTCCATATGAACATACGAACAGGAACAGGAGGAAAACATATAGCCCCTCAAGCCTGTTCCACCATTCAATAAGATCACGGATGATCTACAACCTAACTTCATATACTCTCCTTTGTCTCATATCCCTTAATACTTTTGGTTAACAATAATCTATCAATCTCAGATTTAAAATTTACAATTGCGCTAGCATCAATTGCTGTTTGCAGAATAGAATTCCAAACATCTACCACCCTTTTCATATCAAAATGTTTCCTAATTTCACTCCTGAAAGATATAGAAGATCCCATGACAGCGTTTCGAAGATATGCAGTGAAGTTATTCCTGGTGCCCTGGCCAATATTTATCCCTCAATCAACATCACAAAAACAGTTTATTTGGTCATTATCACATTATTGTTTGTGATAGTTTGCTGTGCGTGAAATTAACTGCCATGTTTCCTGCATTACAACAGTGATTACACTTTAAGAGTAATGCTTTGGCTGGGAAACACTTTGAGATATCTGGTGGTTGTGAAACGCACTATATAAATGCAAATCTTTCTTTTAAATCAATGCTGCATTCCCTAAAGGCCAATATATCCTTCCTAAGAACTGTTAAAAATACTCGAGGTGTGATTTCTACCTGCTTGTCATAGAGCCATAGTCATACAGCATAGAAACAGACCCTTCGGCTCACCACGTCCATGCCGACCATAAAGCCTATCTATACTAATCCCACCTGCCTGCATTAATTTCATATCCCTCTATGCCTTGCTCATTCAAGTACCTGTCCAGATGCCTCTTAACTTTTGCTACTGTTCCTGCCTCCACCACCTCCTCAGGCAGCAAATTCCAGATACCCACTATTCTTTGTGTGAAAAATTTACCCCTTTGATCCCCTTTAAACCTTCTCCCTCTCACCTTAAATCTGTGCCCTCTAGTTTTAGTCACCCCTACCATGGGAAACAGACTCTGGCTATCTACCCTATCTATGCCTCTCATAATTTTATATACCTCTATCATGTCCCCTCTCAGCCTCCTTCACTCCAGGGAAAACAGACCCAGCCTATCCAATCTCTCTTAATAACTCAAGCCCTCCAAAGCAGGCAACATCCTTGTGAATCTTTTCTGCACCCTCTCTAGCTTAATCACATCTTTCCTGTAGTGCGGCGACCAGAACTGCACACGGTACTCCAAATGCGGACAAACCAACCTTATGTACAACTGTAATATGACATCCCAACTCTTGTACTCAATGCCTTGGCCGATGAAGGTAAGCATGCCATACGGCTTCTTCACCACCCTGTCTACCTGTGTTGCCACTTTCAGGGAACTATGCACTTGCACCCCAAGGTCTCTCTGCTCAACAACACTCCCCAGGGCTCTGCCATTCACTGTATATGTCCTGCCCTGGTTTAACTTCTCAAAATGCATCACTTCGCACTTTTATTTTTATTTATTTTATTTATTTAGAGATACAGCACTGAAACAGGCCCTTCGGCCCACCAAGTCTGTGCCGACCAACAACCACCCATTTATACTAACCCTACAGTAATCCCATATTCCCTATCACCTCCCTACGCTAGGGGCAATTTACAACGGCCAATTTACCTATCACCTGCAAGTCTTTGGATGTGGGAGGAAACCGGAGCACCCGGCAAAAACCCACGCAGACACAGGAAGAACTTGCAAACTCCGCACAGGCAGTACCCAGAATCGAACCCAGGTCCCTGGAGCTGTGAGGCTGCGGTGCTAACCACTGCGCCACTGTGCCGCCCTTGTCTGCATTAAATTCCATTTGCCAATCCCTTGCCCACTTTCCCAGTTGATCTATATCCTGTTGTAACCTTAGACAACCTTCTTCACTGTCCACTATACCACCAATTTTGATGTCATCTGCAAACTTACTAATCATGCCCTCTACATTCACATCTAAGTCATTAATATATATGACAAAGAACAGAGGGCCCAGCACCAATCCCTGCGGCACACCACTGGTCACCGTCCTCCAATCTGAAAAACAACCCTCCACTACCACCCTCTGCCTCCTATCACCAAGCCAATTTTGTATTCAATTGACCAGCTCACACTGGATCCCATGTGTTCGAACCTTCTGGACCAGCCTACCATGCGGGACCTTGTCAAGAGCCTTACTAAAGTCTATGTAGAGAACGTCCATCACCCTGCCCGCGTCAATCCTCTTGGTCAGCTCCTCGAAAAATTCAATCAAATTCGAGAGACATGATTTCCCACGCACAAAGCCATGCTGACTATCCCTAATCAGACCATGCCTTTCCAAATGCATATAAATCCTGTCTCCCAGAATCCCTTCCAATAACTTTCCCACCACTGATGTAAGGCTCACCGGCCTGTAGTTCCCTGGCTTATCCCTGCTGCCCTTCTTAAATAAAGACACAACATTAGCTATCCTCCAGTCTTCCGGTACCTCACCCGTGGTTAACGATTATACAAAAATCTCTGCCAGGGCCCCAGCAATCTCCTTCCTTGCTTCCCATAGCATCCTAGGATACACCTGGTCAGGCCCTGGGGATTTATCCACCTTAATGCACTTCAAAACCTCCAACACCTCCTCCTTTGTAATATTGATATACTCCAGGATATCGCTGTTCCCTCCCTTGAACTCACTAGCTTCCTGACCTACGCTAGCTTGTATTCTAGTCCTCTAGTTATAAAAGCAAGTATTCCATTAGTCTTTTTGATTATTTTCTGTACCTGTTCACGACATTTTAATGGTCTATGTACTTGGCCCCCAAAATCTCTTTAGGCCTTCACAGTTTCTAACTTTTCACCACTTAGAAAGTACTCTGATTTATTTTTTAAGGTAGAAAGTGGATGACCTCACATTTTTTGCATTGAAACCCATTTGCCAGTTTTTCCCATTCATTTAATCTATTGATATCTCTTTGTAATTTTATGCCTTCATCTACACTACTGTTACGACCAGGTGAGAAAGGGGTCTAGGGGTTCTCTCTCAGCCTTTGCCGGGTTTAACTGTAACAGGGTTTAATTTTAAAAACACCATATTTTAGCTCCCCCTCAGTGAAGCCTTGTTAACCTCTTTCCAATTATAAGGCAAAGAGATCAATTAGACAGGTTTTCTTAGATTTAAACAAAAAATGTGGAAGTTTATTAACCTTAAACTCTAATCCGGTTATCGACTATGAATACGTGACGTGACCACACTAGCATACATACACGATAAACAGACACATGCAGATAGAGTCAGAAGAGGTAGAAAGAATAAAGGGAAAAGTCTGAGGCAATAGCTGGGTTGTAATTACAGTCCTTTGAGTTCGATGTGGAGTCTGGTTGCTGGTAAGTCTTGCTGTTCATTGGGGCCCAGTGCACGCTTTCACTTGTTCCGATGTAGGAGTCTTTTCTCTCTTGAGGTTTAAGTGACTTCAGTGGGTCCGGAGGTTTGTGAGAAAGTGAGAGAGAGCCAGCCAAGAGAGGGTCTCTTCTTCCAGGTTCAGTTGCAATCTGCAGTCTGTCTTCAAACTGTCCTGTGAGCACAATTCAAAACTCCAAGTTAGTCAGCAGGTTAGTCTTGTGATTAACCCCTTATTTGGGAACAACTGCTCCTGCGGTTTTTGGATTTCAAAGTTCTCGGTGGGGAGGGGGGGGTGGGAGTGCTGTCACTTACACTGACAAGATGTGGTTCACCACTGCCCAGACCAATCTCTGTTAATTGAATCTGTGAGCAGTTCCATTGTCTTTTCTTTGGTGACTGTCTCTTAGTATGCAAATGTCCTCCAGCCAAATGTCTGGCAATCTCTTTCAACAAGTTATTTCTTCACTGCAGCAACAGTTTAAAATTAATGTTCATGTGATGAAATTAATGCGCCTCATTCTTGGCAGGTCGGCGGTCTTCATGACACTGTCATGCCACCTCTCATTATACATTCAACAAACTCGGATATGTGGTTTTCTATCCCATAATATAAGTCATGAAATAAATGCATTGAATAGTTGGAGCCCTAAGACAAATCCTTATGGGACACCATTGGTCACATCCTGCTAAATTAAGTACCCGTCCATTATTGCTACTCTCTGTCTTCTGCCACTCAGCTGATTTCCTACCCAGGTCAATAATTTGCCTTCAATTCCATGAGCTGCAACTTTAGCTAACAATCTCTTATGAGGGACTTTATTGAATACTTTCTGGAAATCCATATTAATAACATCCATAGACATTCCTTTGCCCACTACTTTAGTTGTCTCTTCAAAGTATTCAATCAGATTCGTCAGGCATGACGTACCGATTACAAAATCATGCTGGCTCTCTCTGATTAACTGAAAATGTTCAAGGTATTCAGTCACCCTCTCCTTAATTATAGACCCTGGTAATTTCCTAACAGCAGATGTTAGACTATCTGGTCTATAATTCTCTGATTTCCCTCTCTCACCTTTCTTAAATAACAGAGTGACATGCACAATTTTCCAATCTAAAGGAATGGATTTGAATTGAGAGAACTTTGGAAGATTATAGTTAGAACATCTGCCGTGTTCTCACCTACTTCGTTTAAAACCCTGGAATGGTAACCATCCGGTCCTGGGGATTTGTCCCTCTTTAGTGCCATTATTTTCCCTATTAATGTTATTTTTGGCGAGTCCCCGTTCCTAATCCAATATTAGTTTCCTTGGAAAATCTGGCATGGTAATTATTTGACATGACTGCCACTCCTGTATTTTCATTTGACAATACCACTGTCAAGAAAACATGCTATGCCAAATGAGGATTTTTAATTAATTGGTTGGAAATTTACATGAAATTTTAAAAGAAGAGAAAAGCTGGAACATTACAGACAACTTTTATAAAGACTTTGCCACAGCTAAAAATGGCCAGCACCATTTGCATTTGAAAACCTTGCACATTCCAAGGCATCAAAGTGGAGACACATGTCTGATTAGCCTGTACCCAAAACAATGGTTTGCCCTATTGATTGAACTACCTGAGATTTCTTTCATTAGCAAGACATGCAAAGCCATCCTGGGACATTAATATTGAAAGGGCGAACCCCTCCTGCAGTGAACATTTACACCATGAGGCTTGAGAGATTGAAATTCCTAAACTTGAATCTCATTAGAAGGGAATACACTGAGACAGTCTTGTGACCATCTGCCCATCTCTGTGAAAGCTGGGAGTTTCCCTTGGACAAGCAGACAAGCCAGAGAATGACTCTGTGCAGAAGCCAGAAGGCCTGTGTCTCTCTCTTTCTCTCTTCAGAAGGCCTGGTGGAGTATGCAAAGACTAGCTGCTGGCTGCTAGATCCAAGACAAAGACATCGTGAAGGAAACCCACTTCTCAACTGCTTTCTCTCCAAGAACCTCAGGACCACAAATTCAACCGGAAGACCACTAAAGCTACCAGACACCAAAGACTGTGTATTATTTTTATTTGTTCTGGACTCTAATCCAACACAAATCTATTCCTCATCACTCTGTAATCTATTGGTTTGTGAGTGATTCTCATGTGTGTGATTGAAAGTACAGTGTAATTTTATTATTTTATTTAGATCGGATTTAGATTTTTAAGTGCAATAAACTTACCTCTTTCTTGCTTAAACTCAAGAAAACTTGGTTCTTTTATGATAACAACAAAGGTAAAAGGTAAAACACTCACTGAAGTGGTAAGCACATCCACTGTTTAAAAAGGAAGAAACCCTGTTGTGGTCAAATAAGAGGAAGGACAAGCGGGGAGCCTTGTGACCCCCTCCTCACCTGATCATAACACCACTGTTATCAGTTTCCAAGGGGCAAATATTGCTCTTAACAGCTCTCTTTTTCCTAACATAATTATCAAAAAATTTGTGTTGATTTTGATATCCCCTATAAGTTTCTTTTCATACTCCCTTTTTGTAGATCCTACTATATGTTGGTCACACTTTCATGTTCTTTATATCTCCCCCATTCATCGAGAATTGTGCTTTTTTTTGCAGTTTTTGTACACGTTTTCTTCTCGATTTATGTGTCTCTTACCTTTTTAGTTGTCCTTGGCTTTCTTTTTGGCAAGTGGACGTCTTGCTCCTTAGGAATATAAACTGGCTCTGTATCACATGAAATTCTTTTTTGAACATCTCCCACTGATCTTCTGTTGTTTTACCCATGAACAGGTTTGCCCAGCTTACTGTGGATAGTCTCTGCCTCATTCCATTGAAGTTAGCCTGACTTAAATCTGGAATCATAGTAGCTGTTTCAAGTTTCTTGCTTTTAAACATTATGTTGATCTTGATCATATTTTGATTGCCAGATAAATGTTCACGCAACATTAGGCTGCTAACTAAATCCAAACTCATTACTCATGACAAAATCTAATATGGCATGCCCCCTTGTTGATTCTCGGAAAAATTGTTGCAAAAGCTATTCTGAGCACACTCACAAAATTCACCAGCTTTCTGACATGTGCTAGTCTGCTTATCCCAATCTATATGAATGTTGAAATATCCTATTAAAATCACTCTGCCTTTGCTACATGCACGTATAATCTTAGCATTTATTCATCCTACCATTTCACAAATGCTATGAGCGGGCCTAGACACAACTCCCACTACAGTCTTAAATCCTTTTCTATTTCTAAATTCTACCTATAAAGTCTCCACTGTCAGCTTACCTCATTACATTCTCTTTTACCACTGAAGTGGTTTCATCCTTAATCACTACTCCTCCCCCTCCCCCTTAGTTTTCCTAAAGAACTTATAACCTCGTACATTTAGTAACCAGTCCTGAACATCTTGCAGCCATGTCTCAGTAATGACTATTTTTATGGTCAAGTGAGGAGGGGTCGAAGGGCCTCCCTCTTTTCCTTCTCCTTGTTTGACCACAACAGGCTTAATTCTTTCTTAAAGTGGACGTACTGGCCAATTCAGTAGGTGTTTGATTACTTACTTGCTATGATCATAACAAGAACCAATCGGACAGGTTTTCTTGAATTTAACAAGGAAAGAGGTTAACTATATTGTACCTAAACCGAACTAATGAAAATAATAAACTGCTCCAACTTTCACTCACACACACACTCTAGAGCTTCCCCAGTGGTTTTGGAGAGATCAAAAGAGGTCAGGGAGACAGAGCGGTTACAGGGGGATCATCTCTCTGAGATTTTCATAGGTGGACTATCTTAAATGTCCATATCCATCAGTCGAAAGTGCGTTGCTTAACCCTATCAAACTCAATGTAAGTTTGTTCCGGCTGCTTTCGGAGAGTTCGAAATTTTCGACGGTACTAGCTCTATGAACTCAGGATAACATTTAGTCATCTCATAATCTGATGAACTCTCATCAGGCAGCAATGAATAAACCTCATGGGCTTTTCCTGTTACCTTACTCTGCAATAACAGTATCCAGCTGTCTATTGGCCACTTCAACTGTTTTGCAAGCTTTTCAAAAGAGATGAAAAATCTTCCACATCCCCCTCATTGAACTTTGATATCAGTTGGGAGAACTGTAAGAGCTCAGCACTCGTTCCTGAGCTGGGATAGTTCTCTCACTAACAGTGCCTTCACTGGATACATTGGGTCTTCCCTTATTCAGTTCAAGCTGCCTTATCTCCCTTTGGAAAGTTCTTTATTTTTCCCTTTCCTCCCTTTCTTTTCCCTTTCCTGGAATACTCTCTCCTCGCTGTCTCTCTGTAATTCTAATTCTAGTTTCCTCTGTTGTGGCTGGATCTTAACTTATGTTACTCTGTCTGTTTCAGATTCTACGGCTGTCTCCAGTTCTTCGGTGTCAATTTTAAAATGGTTGGCCGCAAGTTTTAGGATTTTGGGCTTCCTAGCTTTTGGATGGATAGCAATCTCCAACTGCCTATCTACATTCCTCAACTCTTCAATGGGTAGGGCTTTTAACCTGGCCCAAGTTACTTCACTCTATTCTAGGAAGGTACTGGCCTTGAATGTGGACATTTTAGTACTCCAACACTGAAAACCATAAGAAAACATGTAATGAAATGTTTAAATGATTGCTAGGGATCAATTTAGTTTCCAACTTCCAATTTCCCATTTGTCTTTGGGTTTGATCCCAGACTTGAGCCCCCAAATTTCTGTTACAGTCAAGTGAGGAGGGGTCGAAGGCTTTTCTCTTTCCCCTCTCCTTGTTTGACCACAACAGGTTTAATTCTTTCTTAAAGTGGATGTACTGGCCAATTCATTTGTTGTTTGATCATTTGCTTGCTATGGTCATAACAAGAATCAATCGGACAGGTTTTCTTGAGTTTAATAAAGAAAGGGGTTAACTTTATTGTACCTAAACTGAACTAATGAAAATAATAAACTATGCTCCAACTTTCATTCACACACAGACACACACACAAACACACACATACACACAGTAGAGGTTTACATGCACACAAATAGGTTACAGAAAAGGTAGATTGGTTGACTTAGAGTCCATAGAAAAATGGGGTATACCGTCTGTGAGGTTTGGTTATTTGGCTGGCTTCTAGCTGAATATGGTGGTCCTGAGGCTTTTACTTTGAGGAGATAGATGACTGGTTGGGTGGGTCTCTTGGAGACAGCAATGCGGATGATTTCCTCCAGTGGGATTTCCAATTGTAGCCAGAGAATGCAAAGGTGGTTAGTCAACAGGCAGGATTTAAAACGTGCAAGATGGAATGGAGAGGGAGAGAGAGGGATCCCCACTTGGTTCTGCACACATCAGAGTCCAGATGCTTCTTCTTGCTGCTGCAAAGAAACACAAGTCTAAAACCACAGATGGGGAGGGGGTTGTCACATGACATCACCCAGTGATTCAAACATGGTAGCAGTGTTTCTCTTTCTAAAGAGAAGAGGTAGTTCCCTTAAACCTCCTGGGTCTTGGTTCTTGCAGGGATGAGTAGCCATTTTATCTCCACCTCACAGCCCTTGCAATGTAGGATACTGTGTTGCAAATTAGGTGGCTATCTTAAGCTGCGAGCAAAGTCATCTTTTATCTGTTTCTTTTTTAAAATATTTCTTCAAAAAATATAAATTTAATCTTCAGTCCGTGGATTAAAGAAAATTATCATTCAACAAAGCAAGTTGTCGTGACATTACCATGTCAAACCCTTCAAGTTAAATTTGGACCAGCAAACCATTCAGTTTGTTCTTTGTATTCCACATTTATATAAAGAATGCTTATTTGGGCCATGCAATCTAACCTGTCCTTCTGCCCTATTTTTTACTCATATATTTTTATTTCTCTCTCCTGGTATAATTACTTAATATCTTTTAGTTTTTTCCTTTACCTGTAGTGCATAAAGCACAATTTCTGACTGTTAATCTACTCTCTTTCTTCCCTTTAGTTTGTTTTCAAGTTATTATTCATACCACTTTTTCCACCCAAGCCCCCCACCCCTCAACCCACCCATTCACTATTTAAAGTCCTTGTGCTTGGCCTATTTATCTTTTCTGCTAGGACCCTGGTCCCGGTCTGGTTCACTTGGAGCCCGTTCCAACGGTACAGTTCCTTCTTGCCCCAGTACTGGTGCCACTGTCCCATGAAACAGAATCCCTCTTTTCCACACCTTTCCTTCAGCCACACGTTCATCTCCCCAATCTGCTTAGCCGCACGTCAATTTGCTCATGGCTCGGGTAATAATTCACAGATTATGACCCTTGAGGTCCTGCTCTTTAATTTAGCTGCTATTTCTTGGTATTCTCCAAACAGGATCTCTTTCCTACTCTCCCCTATGCTGTTGGTCCCAACGTCTGGAATCTCCCTTCCCTCCTTTCAAGCCAATTCAAAATATCTTTCACCCTAGCACGAGGTAGGCAACATACCATGTGAGACTCTCAATCCTGCTTACAAAGAATGCTATGCATTCTCCTAATTACTGAATTCCCTACAACTACCACATTATATTTCCCCTCCTCCTCCTCCCCCTTTGGACAGCTTCCTGCTCCAAGATGCTGTGGGCAGCATTCTGGATGTCCTTCCAATAGTTTTTATCTTTATCCTCACAGGTAGCCAGTACATTCTTGGACAGGATCAGTTTTTTTGGGATCTTCGTTCTTGACCTCACCTGGGTTCCCTTTATTCTGTACACTACTGGTCACACCAACCTCATTCTAATTCTGCATCCATCTACAAGGTGTGACTGAGGTCTGGAACACACTGTCCAGTTATTTCTTCCCCTTCCTTATTGTCAGGGTGTTTCCAACTTGCACTCCAGCTCAAAGACTCTAAGCCGGAGAGATTCAAGATGGAGACATCTACTGCAGATGTGCTTGCACAGGACAATCTCCTTGTCTACAAATTTCCACATAGTGCAGTCCAAACACACAACCTGCTCTGCCATATCTTAATCTCGATTATTTGTTTTATTTAAAGCTACTTTTTAGTTTGTCGTAAGTTTTTTCCTTTCTGTACACAAGAACTTGCATTAAACACTAAAACACTGGTCAAAATTTTGAATACTTACTGCCTCAAGCGTTAATGAACCACAACTAGTATTGGAAGCAAAAAGCAGCACTTCCTTCACCCTCCACATCAAATTTCCACTCTCATCAAATTTCCAACTTTTACACTCTGTTTACGATGCACTCCATTTACGATCAATCTGTGCATCAGCAGATACTGTTCACTTCTACTCTCTACTTCCAATGTCCTGGATAACACTCATTCTTTAACCAATATCACTTTAACTGGCATTTAGCCCATTGCTGCTGTGGGACCTTGCTGTGAGCATACTGGCTTTTGCATTTGCCTCAAAAACAACAATGACTGCACTTGGCAGTGAGGCACTTTAATACAACCTGAAGATGTGAACGACCGTATAAAAATGTATGTTTTCTTAAAATCCTTTTCCCTTCATGTCACACAAATTTACTCTTGCAGCCAGTTCCAGCACTTTTATTCAAAGCTTCACCTTTGAGTTAAACTGTTGCATGTCAAGGAGTGACAGATAATCAAAAAACAGATTTTTTGTTGTCTCCTTTTACTGAAACGCGTCCAGATCTGATTGGATAAAACAGCTGCTTCTTTTTCACAAGTGACTAATAATGAAATTAAACTGAATATGGAAGTGAAATTATACCAAAATCCATGATGTTCAGAGGCCTGCTATGCTGTAGTATGATTGTTGTGGATAATGCCGTGAAGGTATCGAAGCTAAATTATGATTTCTTATGAAATTTTACATGAATACTTTTATTTTTAGAGGCATGTTGTGGGCTGTATTTTTAACATTTCTTTTGATGGAATGCGACTGGGGAGAAGGGTTTTGCATAATTTGATTGGTGAATAATGAGAGCATAACAAAAGTAGGAAAAAAGGTAAGAAAGGTGAAGAAATGTGCAGACTTAAATGCTATAATTAATGAGTAAAAAGAAAACTGACTATTGGTTTCATGGTCAGATTATTATAAAGATGTGGAGTTACATAACCAAAAATCTGGGACAATTTCTCATAGCGAAACATATTCCCTCACCAACAAAATTGATGTACCATATGCTGCCTATAATTACAGCACAGGGAAGCATTAACATGAATATGAAACTAATTTATTAAATAAGCAATGCTTTCACAAGTCATCAAATTTACTTGCATTTGTTCCTTTAGTTTAGTGATTAGATAATCCTTACTAAATCTCATCATTATAAACAATTTGACATTGACTTTCAGCAAATTTCTTTGTGTGTCATTTGAAAGTCTGCCACGGATAGAGAACATCAATTGTGGTGACCAGCAGCCAAGTATAACATGCAGCTAGTTGAAACAATTTAGATACCCTCAGACTCATTTGTAGTTTCGCTTCCAAATTTAATTTTAACATGGAACAGAAGTTTTCCATTTAGAACTGAAACATATATTGGAACCAAAAGAAGTTTATGCCCATTACTTTTCTAGTTACATAATAGCTATTAAAGGCAGGCTTTAGATAAAGGGATGGGGCTAACATTAAATTGTGAAATGATCCTAACTTCGAGAAGGGGCGAATTGATGTTTGCTATTGAGATAAAGACAGATTAGAAAGGCTGCCATGCCACACTGGAAGATACTTCTGCTATCATCATGGAACAGAAAAGAATAGACTATGTTCCAATGGCTGCCGTCTTGGTTTAGATCTCTATATCCATGAGGTTCACACTATGGACATATCTTCTCCACCATGATTTTTTTTGCTATGTATAGTTGATTTCCCTATTCTGGGTCACCATACACATTGGTGGTTGGTCGGCAACCTTCCATCTATGAAAGATGACGGACATACAGCAAACAATCCAATCCCATTATGACTTGGCAATTTGAGTGTCTCGCAAGTCACTTTGACAAAGAACACTAAGAGGTGAATTCCCTAAAGATTTTCATCACATTAGCTGTGCTGCCACAGGACAATGCCTTTTTAATGAGGAAACCCTGATGGAGGTCAATTCCATCGTTTGTGTGCCATTAAAATCCTTCCCACTGAATTTCCTCATTACTTTTGTGCCGTTCTGCAGTCCGCCTGCTCAGTCCCACCGGCATCATTTGCATATGACTATACGCCAGCCAATGGCATTTTATATTTCTATTTTCTCAGCTTTTGCACTCAGGATAATTAAGACTATGAAGTGCCGTAGTTGCCTGCATCACCTGATCAAAGTGGAAGTGAGGAGTTTGTTAGCTTTGAAACATCTGTAAAGTTTGGTTCATGTTTTAAGCAGTTTGAGAACACTTTCTCTACCTTTTTTTATATTTGTTGCTCAGACTCATTTGAGGCAACCTCAGGGAACCTGTGCAATTTAAGCCAAGCAGTAGTATAGTTTTGTATATACTGGGCCATTATCCTCCTTTACAGCACAGCAGCCCGTTAAATACACTTTGGCATCCCAGTGAGGTTACAGAGAGAAGGTCCATGCAGTTCCATGAGGTTTCTGACTTCCCCCAGATCCAGGGCATGATCAAACACCCATGTCACATTGAAGACATTCATCAGCACCCTCTCACTGGTGGAAATAAGAAAAGATTCCACCCCATGAGTGTGCACACACTTTGTGACACTATGTGGATTCCACATGTTAACACTCGATATGCAGGACGTTGCCACGACGTCTTCATCCTCCTTCATTTTGGCCCTCCCACACTGCTTCAAGGAAGAAAACCGTAACCAAGTGTGGCTACTGGATGACAAGACCTGTTACCTACTGATGACCCCAACGCCACTACCTTAAACAGAAGTAGAAGAGCAGTACAGAAAGGCATACTGCATTGGTGTTTGAGAGCACCATTCGAATGCTGAAAGTGTGCTTTTGCTGTCTGTAAAGGTCAGATCGGGATCTGCAGTATTTGCCAGATAAGCTCTCCAGAATTACAATCACCTGCTGTGCTATTCACACCTTTGCCATCAAGGGAGAGCTGCAGTTTAAAGAGAATGTACTAGCTCCGAAGGATCTTGAACTTCAAAGAGCACCAGGACAAAATCACTTAGAGGGGTCCTTGTTGACAGCTGCAAAGGACATCAGAGATCAGAAACTCACAGAAGTTTTTTCTTTGTGACTTTGTATAGACTGGATACCATAGCCTGACCTCCTTCAAACTTACCCTGTGCCTCCACCCTTGACTTTGCAACACCAGTAGCAACAGGAATTCAGCTTTCTAAAACATTTGCACAACTTATCAGGGCACCTAGAAAAAGTGGCATCATGTAAGTTCCTTTGCCAATTACCTATTGCATGCATAACCTCTTTAGAATGACATTCTTGTATGGGTACAAAAATAAAACACCCTTTAAGAGCACATCATGATTTTTATTGCAGTGTGAGAACTTGGTCCTTGGCTTTACTCACATTGTGCAAATTGCAGCATGTAGCAATTAAACTTTGCATGTAAATAATACCATATTCAATTGCTTTGGTTAATTGTTTCCATCTTTCTTTCAATCTTTAAATATGTTTCCAACTATTATCATTGCAAGAATTAACTTCATTAGACATGGTATGAATAGGTAAGTAAAATCACTCTAACTTTTTTTTCAAATTAATGTGCCATTGTTTTTCTCATTTAGTAATATCACTCAGTGCTGAACTTCTGCATTATAAGCACTCTAGGATCAACCAGTTCAATCATTCATCCATTTAGACTGATCAACAACAGCTTGAAGTAAAACTCTGAAATCATCTATCTTATTTCTGTGGTACTAATTAATTACATTCTTTGGTTTTGGAATGCTGATCTTGCGTGATTCATCAACTGCATCCACACAAACAAGTGCATGTGTTTGCTTCTCATATGCCTGAAAAGTGGGCTCTGCTGTTTGCTATCTGGTGACATTTATTTCATTTAGAAATCATTTGTTTGTAAATACAGCAAAGCTTATAGAAATTCCGATTAAAGCACTGTCTTGACAGAAGGGCAGCAATTACGCCTGCCAGTGTAGTGTGCCTGTTGTTTTAGTGTAAGGAGAGCAAGTATCCACACTATTTCCAACATTCCCTGGATGCCTGCATCATGGATGATGGGGGCAGGGTGGGTGAAGGAGGTGAAGAAATTTAGGAATGGCACTTTGCCACCCCATGGGAGAATGAGACCTGGCCTTTTCAGTTAGACATACTTTTTTGTTTCTGGACAAGATATTTGTTGGTTTCTGAATGGCAAACTGTGATTCAGAAAAATGGAATTGTGGGCTCCACTTACGTCAGATTACAGTCCTGGAAAATATTGAATGCCTGCTTTCTGTATTATACACTGGAGACAAAGGAGGTGAAACTGGCAGGGTTTCTGGTAGATGATGTCATCCTGCCAGTCCCACCTTGCCTTCTAATGTCAGCACATGGTCCAGAATAGGAAGCAAGATGTGCCCATCTACTTCTCTTGGGATTTGGGGACTTAAAAGGGGAGTCATACAGTGACTTTACTGTAGTGCTAGGAATATCCAATCATGTAATCAGCCCTATTGTTCTGAAGACGATACAGTTGTTCTCAATATTGTAGGTAATGATATTTATCTGCGAGAATCCAGCTCCTTAAACAAACCTAAAAAAAATGTCCTGGAGTTTTAAACGCCATTGCATGTTTCCGCTAATTATGCACATTTTCCCGCCTTCGAGAAGGCTCTAAAGATTTTAGAGTCATAGAGTCGTACAGCATAGAAACAGGCCCTTCGGCCCACCGCGTCCATGCCGACCATAATGCCTATCTATACTAATCCCACCTGCATGTATTAATTCCATATCCCTCTATGCCTTGCTCATTCAAGTACCTGTCCAGATGCCTCTTAAATGTCGCTACTGTTCCTGCCTCCACCACCTCCTCAGGCAGCTCATTCCAGATACCCACTATTCTTTGTGTGAAAAATGTACCCCTTTGATCCCCTTTAAACCTCCTCCCTCTCACCTTAAAATCTATGCCCTCTAGTTTTAGTCACCCCTACCATGGGAAACAGACTCTGGCTATCTACCCTATCTATGCCTCTCATAATTTTATATACCTCTGTCATGTCCCCTCTCAGCCTCCTTCGCTCCAGGGAAAACAGACCCAGCCTATCCAATCTCTCTTTATAACTCAAGCCCTCCAAACCAGGCAACATCCTTGTGAATCTTTTCTGCACCCTCTCTAGCTTAATCACATCTCTCCTGTAGCACGGTGACCAGAACTGCACACAGTACTCCAAATGCGGCCTAACCAACGTCATGTACAACTGTAACGACGTCCAAACTCTTGTACTCAATGCCTCAAAGGCATTTTCTTAGGTTATTTTGGATGCAAGGACACTAATAAGTACATTTCAAGAGCTATTGATTTTATTTTTAATTTACTAAGAAACTGACTACTGTACCCCAAAATAACTAACAAATGGTTCCCTATATTTTTTAGAAGTCACTTTCAGTAATTTAAAATCAGGTTACTCATTTATGGTGAAAGCAAAATACTGCGGATGCTGGAAATCTGAAACAAAAACAAGAAATGCTGGAGTCACTCAGCAGGTCTGGCAGCATCATAGAAGAAGGGTCACTGACCCGAAACGTTAACTCTGCTTCTCTTTCCACAGATGCTGCCAGACCTGCTGAGTGACTCCAGCATTTCTTGTTTTTGTTACTCATTTATGGTGGATTGACTCTATGATTAAAACTGTTTATTTTTCATGATAATTCCATTTTCAGCTGTGTAAATCAAACTGCACCAAGTTACCTCTCTCAAATATAACAAGGAATATTTTTAAAGCAAAAGTTTAAAGCACTGCTCAATTGCACAGGTTCATGGCCGATTTTGTGTTTGGCAATATGCAAATGAGTTTGAGCAGAAACTTGAGAGAAAAAAAGAACAGTTCTCAAAACCAATGTAATTTGGGGCAGAATTGGCACCTGGATCACTGATTGCACCCAAACCAGAAACTCTACCCTATTATCATTAATAATCATGATACCCAGAAAGCAAAATGATAAACAAAATGAGACTGCTAAAGGAAACTTCTGCAAAACTAACTACTGAATTTTAGAATCCTTACACAGTAAGATCCTAATAAACCCCTGACTTGTCTTTTATTGTGAAAATTAAAAGAAGGGCTATGGCCCATGGGGAATAAAATTATAGAATTATGTGACACAGAAATAGGCCCATGGGCCCATTGTAACTGCACCAGCTCTCTAAACGAGCTACCCGTTCAGTCCCATTCCCCTGTTCATTCCCCATGTCTCCACATTTTTATCCACTTTCCTTTTAAATGTTGCTACAGATTCTGTTGTCATAGCAATCATCTGCATATAAGATTTCTCCTTACCCTTCCATTTTGAGAAGATGCTGAGACTATGTCCCGTGGTAGGAAAGGTGAAATGGCAAGATGAATTGTGAATTAACATTAGCTAAGGATGGTTGAAAAATGGGGTGACTTCCTATTTGTGTCCAATCATTGGTGGGGTCTCCCAAGGTTAGCAGCTGGGTCCTGTTCTGTTTATTATTTTATTAACAAGTTGAAGCAGGGCATAGGTAGTAAGGTTATTAGATTCATGGATGATAAAAGATAAAAGAGTTAAGGCCTTAGACAGAGAAAATGAATTGCTACTGGATTTAGATGGATTAGAGAAGTGGGCTAAGATTGACAAATTTCTGTCAGCATGGGTACGTTTGCAGTTATGCACTTAGGTGTGTAGAATTGAAATGTAGGATAAAGCATGAGTGGGTGTAAGTTGGGGAGAGAGACTTGGGGGTGTTCACTGGCCACTTCCAGCAGTGTCAGGAGGCTGTAGCCAAAATGAACAGGGTCCTGAGATGTCTTTACTGGACTATTCACTATGAAACCAGGGCCACAGTAATAATATTGTATAAGGCGGTGCAGTGCCGCAGTGGTTAGCACTGTAGCCTCATAACTCCAGCGACCCGGGTTCAGTTCTGGGTACTGCCTGTGTGGAGTTTGCAAGTTCTCCCCTGTGACCGCGTGGGTTTCCGCCGGGTGTTCCGGTTTCCTCCCACAGCCAAAGACTTGCAGGTTGATAGGTAAATTGGCCATTATAAATTGCCCCTAGTGTAGGTAGGTGGTAGGAGAATGGTGGGGATGTGGTAGGGAATATGGGATTAATATAGGATAAGTATAAATGGGTGGTTGTTGGTCGGCACAGACTCGGTGGGCCGAAGGGCCTGTTTCAGTGCTGTATCTCTAAATAAAATAAAGGCTTTGACACTATCTCATCTAGTGCACTGTCTATAAATTGGTTCTCCCCACCTCAAGAAGGATATTACAACTCTAGAGAAGGTATAAAAGAAGCCAACAGGAATGGCATTAGTATATTGAAGTACGAAGATAGTTTTCAGGCCTTAGTTTGGATTCACTGGATTGGTATAAATGTAGAGGGGATCTGATTTATATATTTCAAGTTATTAAGGGTGTTGATAGAGGTGTTTAAAATCAGGAAGGATTTTGATAACATAAATAAGCAGAAACTGTTACCAGTGGCAGGTAGGTTGGTAACCAGAGCGGACAGATTTAAGGAGATTGAAAAAGAACCAGAGATGTCATGAGGAAAATCTTTTTTACGCAACGACGTGCTGTAATCTGGGATCTGTCCAAAAAGATTGTTGGAAGCAGATCCAATAGTAACTTTCAAAAGGGAATTGGACAAATACTTGAAGGGAAATAATTGCCAGAGGAAATATGGGGAAAGAGCAGGGGAGTAGGACTAACTGGACAACTCTTTCATAGAGCTGATATAGATATGATGAGCCAAATGGCCTCCCTCTGTGCTGTATTCTCTTAGTGAATGTGGCCTGTGGAACAGCATTACAGAGGTGGTAGTAAGGATTGACTCCTTGCAGCCCTTCAGGAAAACATCAGATGCAGTTTTGAAAAACAACGTGATCACAGCTGAAGAAAGGTTTATTAATTGCTAACTAATGTGTTTTGAACCTCCTGAAGTTTGCTAATCACCTTTAAGGTTCTGAAGAGGAATTTTTGACAGCGGATTCCTGAATTGCCTATGGGTCACTGTGTTTGTTTGCTTCTTCCACAAGGTGCGGAAGGAAGGGTAGGTGCATGGGAAAAGTGCTTAAGAGTCTCATGAGTTTTTTCTTCAAGCTAGGCACATGACACTGACAAATTTCTAAATGTCCAGCTGCTGCTGCAAATTGTACTTTTGTGTATTTTTTTTATTTGTTGCAATAAAAAGTGATAAATATTGGATACATCTGCATTTTAAATCTGTCTCATGAGGTTTTCAACCCTCCAGAATTGTTCTACTTCGAGTCTCCAAGAATTAGAGATTAATTTTCTGGAAACAGTTGTCAGAAACCCAGGAGAAAAAAAAAATCAAAGGGGCATTTAAAAATTTGTTTTGTTCCTTCATTTTTTTTGAATAATTATTAGTCATAGAAATGACTGGAGATGGGAAAAAGAGTTGTTTGACTGGGCGGGACAGTTGGAGGTGGGAGACCATGGCCTGGAATTTGCAGTGGCAATAATGGTGAAGCTGTCAGTGTTCATCGTCATTACTCCACTAAAACTGACAGCAACCTCTAGAATCCAGAGGTTGCTGTCAGTAATTATACGCTTCTCCAGAGTGTGCACTATTCATGTCCCTCCAGACTGTAACCATTGGGAAATCTGTGAATTGATGAGAACTTCCATTCTTATGCTGTTAGTCTTACTATAGAATAAATAAAAAGAGCGAAGACCAAAGTACGGAAAGTCCTCATCAGGGAACTCCTCTTTGCTGAGGATGCTGCTTTAACATCTCACACTGTAGACTGCCTGCAGAGTCTCATCGACAGGTTTGCGGCTGCCTGCAATGAATTTGCCCTAACCATCAGCCTCAAGAAAACGAACATCATGGGGCAGGATGTCAGAAATGCTCCATCCATCAATATCGGCGACCACGCTCTGGAAGTGGTTCAAGAGTTCACCTACCTAGGCTCAACTATCACCAGTAACCTGTCTCTAGATGCAGAATTCAACAAGCGCATGGGAAAGGCTTCTACTGCTATGTCCAGACTGGCCAAGAGAGTGTGGGAAAATGGCGCACTGACATGGAACACAAATGTCCGAGTGTATTAAGCCTGTGTCCTCAGTACCTTGCTCTATGGCAGCGAGGCCTGGACAACGTATGCCAGCCAAGAGCGAAGTCTCAATTCATTCCATCTTCGCTGCCTCCGGAGAATACTTGGCATCAGGTGGCAGGACCGTATCTCCAACACAGAAGTCCTCGAGGCGGCCAACATCCCCAGCTTGTACACACTACTGAGTCAGCGGCGCTTGAGATGGCTTGGCCATGTGAGCCGCATGGAAGATGGCAGGATCCCCAAAGACACATTGTACAGCGAGCTCGCCACTGGTATCAGACCCACTGGCCGTCCATGTCTCCGCTTTAAAGATGTCTGCAAACGTGACATGAAGTCCTGTGACATTGATCACAAGTCGTGGGAGTCAGTTGCCAGCGTTCGCCAGAGCTGGCGGGCAGCCATAAAGGTGGGGCTAAAGTGTGGCGAGTCGAAGAGAGTTAGCAGTTGGCAGGAAAAAAGACAGAGGCGCAAGGTGAGAGCCAACTGTGTAACAGCCCCGACAAACAAATTTTTCTGCAGCACCTGTGGAAGAGCCTGTCACTCTAGAATTGGCCTTTATAGCCACTCCAGGCGCTGCTCCACACACCACTGACCACCTCCAGGCGCTTATCCATTGTCTCTCGAGACAAGGAGGCCAAAGAAGAGAATAAATAAAAAGTTACATCTTGTTGAATGAGATGTAACTGGGTTTTTAATGGTGTACTAACTTCATAACTACTGCTCAACACCCTCACTGGCTCTGAGAAGTTAATTTTATATTTGTGGAATGTCAAATTTTTCCATAATGATGAAAAAAAATCTTATATTTTTGAAATAATATTTTTTTTAAAGTCTTTATCTTTAGCTTCTATCTTAATCCAATCATAATCATGTATTTATCTGAAAAATTAAAAGTGAAGGATATTAGGTGCTTTTAATTTCCTGGTTTGCTGTGTGTAAATACTTAAGTGTGATTGGCTGCTGCCTGCTTACTGACATTGCTGCTGCTGCATACCAAGTGCTGGATTTAATGGACCCCCCAGAGATGGGCTAGGAGGCGGAGGCCCATACAATTGTGTGACAGGAGGCGGAGGGGCCAAGGGCCTGCCGCCTTCCCACCACATTGCAATCAAATCCTTGGTGAGATAGGCCGACAATGGCTCGCCCAGACTCCAACTGAGGCCCTTAAGAGGCCTATTATCAGCCACTTAAGTGCCTCTTTCCCCACCGCTGGAATTAATCCTGCAGCAGGGGAGCATCCGCCACAAGGGAGGTCATCCAGTAAAACGAGGCGACCTCCCTGCATGCTTGGGGGGGGGGGATGCTATCCTCCATGGGAAATCTGTTGCCCACAGAGGTCCCCAGCAGAAAATAACCCACCTGCCTGAACCCCCCTCCCCATTTTTTTTTTTTGTTTTTTTTTATCGAACCCCCGTACTGTACCTGTCCTGGGAGTATTTGATGGAGACAGTTTAGAGGGAGCTTTACTCTGTATCTAACCCTTTTTTTAATCTTTTTTTAAAATATTTTTCCTGTTGAGGGGGACCCCCCTCCCCATGTAGTCAATGCCCATCGCCAGGGCCTGACAAACTTAGCCCGGCGACCCCACCGCACTTGCCTTGGGTCCGGGTTTCCAGCGCTGGGCCTGGTTCCAAAGCCTCCTGCAGTACCAGCAGCGACCACCACTCCCAGTGGCGCAGCCAATACTATTGAGCTGCCAGCGCTCGGATTGGCCAACAGCTCTTGGAGGCAGGATCTCTGTCTTTAAAAGGCCAGGGATCTTGGTGCAGGGCACTTAAGAGCCCGGGTGCTTTTAAATAGAGCTAGTGGGCGGGGGTTCCCACTGCATTTTTTGGCCCAGTGTTGGGAGCCCCTCTATTTCCACTAAATCCTGCCCCAAGAGATCCACTTGACTTAGAGCCACTGAGTCATTTATGGCACAGCAGGAGGCAATTTGGCCCATTGACTTGGTGTCACCTTTAAACTGCCGTTGGGAGAGATGTGAACCGTGCGACAGAGATCGCCAGATCTTTGTGGGCAGTTTTCTTTGAGGCCAGCGGCGAGCACAGTTGCTTCACCGCTGATCACAAATTCCGGACCACAGGTACTGAAACCTCCAGAAACACACCCAACCAGAGATGACAATCCTAAAATTCCCCCTATATTTCCCAGTGTATGCCTTCATTCAGGATTTGTCTTGCGTGGCACTGCTGGGGCGACCACAGCTTTTTTTTTTGTTGAAGCCAACTTTTTGCTGGTTTGTGGAGAACACACTCACTGATGCATTAACCATTGTGCTCTAATTGTACAGGGTTTTTACTCCGTTTGACCTGCCGTTGTTTTGAGATATCTGCACGATTTACAAACAGCAGAGGGGTTTACTGTGTGAATGTGTGTGTGGTTCCTCGCTCCCAATAATATGAAGCGATTCGAGGTTTCGGCTTCTTTTGCCTTGTATAAAGTGCGGAAGCTGCTGCTTTTGCCTGTGGCTCTGCGTTGCTCCATAGTAGCAGCGGAGACACGTGTCAGCAGTGAACTGGGGGACTGAAAGGAACTGGCAATTGCTACTTTGTTCCCTTGTGCAAATTCTATCCCTCCTTGGCTACTTTGTACATCCGCGTTACTTGCTGGGAAACAGTCGTCAACGGAAGCAATCCCAGTTTAAAGGCATACGCACTTAATCTCATTGGCAGGCGTCTTTCTGTAGTTTTTAAAAACATGGAGCCTGCAATCAAGTTAAAGCCTGGTACGGTTTGTGTTTTGGCAAAGTTTTAAGTTTATGCTCACGTGTATTGCTATTAAATTATTCTTTTAAAAATAAATTATGTTGTAGCATACTTTTACAGCTGACCTCTGTAACCTCCTCCAGCCCATCAACCCCTTCAAGATCTCTGCACTCCTCCAGTTCTGACCTCTTGCGCATCCCTGACTTTCATCGCGCCACCGTTGGCGGCTGTACCCTCAGCGGTTTTGGTTCCAAGCTCTGGAATCCCCTCTCTTAAACCTTTCCATCTCTTTCACTTCCGTTAAACTGCTGCATAAAATCTGATTCTTCCCTGTCCCAATATTCTGCTGAAGGGTCACTGACCTGAAATGTTAACTCTGCTTCTCTCTCCACAGATGCTGCCAGATGCTGAGTATTTCCAGCATTTCTTGTTTTTATTTCAGATTTCCAGCATCTGCAGTATTTTGCTTTTATTCCAATATTTCCTTTATTTGGCACGTGTAAAATGTTGTCCGGTAACACTGCCATGAAGGGCCTTGGGGCATTTTACTCCATTTAAAGGTGCTATATCAATGTAAGTTACTGATCATTGCACATTGAATTAATGACAGTTGAAATTAGTAACAATATTGGTTAATTTTCAGCTTTGGATGCAATTGAGTGTAAATTGCACTTAAGATTGTGTTGAGTAGGTTGCAGTTCAGTTTTCCAGTAAAATATGTTTGCATAAATATGTAAAATCTTCCATGAACCAGTGCAATGAGGCAGAGTAATAGAAAATAATTTTTTTGCATTAAAAATATTCAACCATTTAAGAACATAAGTTTGGCCGGCACAGACACGATGGGCCGAAGGGCCTGTTTCTGTGCTGTATAACTCTATGACAATCCAAGGTGTAGTTTTACTATTACAGGTGAAACTGGGTTCATCACAAAATATGTGAATCATTTTTATTAAGGGTGCCTAGTCCTCCTCCTGTAAGTAATCTGATTTTAAATTACTGAAAATGACTTTAGAAACTATGCAGAACTATCTACAAGTTTCATTGGTATACACTAGTAAGTTTCTTAGTAAATTAAAGATTTTTAATAGTTAAATGCTTTTAAAAGATGCCTGTATAAGCTCAATTTGGCAACAAGTTGGCAGATGAAATATAAAGTGGGGAAGTGTGAGGTTATTCACTTTGGTAGTAAGAACAGAAAAACAGAACTTTTTTTAAAAGGCATGAAACTTCTAAATGTTGATGCTGAGAGAGACTTGGATGTACTCATACAAGGAACACAGAATGTTAGCATCCAGGTACTGCAAGCAATTCGGAAGGCAAATGGCATGTTGGCCTTTATTGCAAGGGGATTGGAGTACAAGAAAAAGGAAGTTTTGCTAAAATTGCTTTGGTGAGACCACACCTGGAGCACGGTGTGCAGTTTTGGTCTCCATATTTAAGGAAGGATATACTTGCCTTGCCTGGGATGAGAGGGTTGTCCTATGAGAGGTGGACTAAATTGGACTGATGCTCTCTGGAATTTAGAAGAATGAGAGGTGATTGCATTGAAATATACAAGATTCTGGAGGGTCTGAATTCTGATGAAAGGTCATCAACCTGAAACGTTAACTCTGTTTCGTTCTCCACAAATGCTGCTGAACACTTCCAGCACTTTCTGTTTTTATTTAAGATTCTGAAGGGGATTGACAGGGTAGACACTGTGAGCTTGTTTCTCCTGGCTAAGAAATCTAGTACATGGGAGTACAATTTCAGGTTAAAGGTTCGATCGTTTAGGCATGCGATGAGGATAAATTTCTTCAGAAGGTTGTGAATCTTTGGGATTCTCTATCGTAGAGGGTTGTGGATGCTCCATTGTTGAGTATATTTAAGGCTGAGGTAGACAGATTTTTGGTCTCTCAGGGAATCGAGGGTTAGCGGGCAGGAAAGTGGAGTTGATGCAGAAGATCAGCCTTGATTGTACTGAATGGCAGAGCAGACTTGAGGCTGTATGGTCTACTCCTGCACCTATTTCTTATGTTCTTTTGAACTGGTGCAATCTGCGGAAACTCGCTTTCCTCGTTATTTCGATTTAGGTCCTTGGCCAGTTTTGTGTGTGGTGTCTTCAGGCAAAATGTTTTTTTTTACCAAGGGTTGAAAACTGCTGAAACTCAATTTATGCTTGATGTAACTGATGTTGAAAATTTCCTGATCCTTTGCACTGGTTCGGCAGATTTCACCCATATTGTGCTGATAAAACTAGTTGAAAATTTACCCTGCTTTCTGTAAAGTCTTGCAGTGTAGGTTATGCCTTTGGTAATTTTGTTTTTAAAATAATAATGGGCAAGTGCCAATTAAACTATTCTGCTGGAGCCAATTCTCTCAAAGGCAATAATATCTTTATTACAATTAGTTTTTTGTAACTTTAATTCTGTTTGTAACTACACCAAATTTCCTTCAAATACTTTCCACTTTTCTGCCAGTGATTGTGTTCCAATTTAACTTTTATAATTTACTTTGTATTTTTTTTTAAAGTCTGCTACTTTAAACTCCACTATCGTTGTGTCATTGACTTTTTACACATGTCCTCCTGATTACTTGAGTCTTAATGATATGATCAGTAAACTCTTCGATATTCAGTGTCATACCTGGATCATTACTGAAGTCTAGTTGCAGACCAGTTGCTGACTATATGAAGACACATCTTTATAAATCACTGGTTAGACCTCAATTGGAGTATTAGACACTTCCAGACACCACACTTTAGGAAGGATGTCAAGGCCTTAGAGAGGGCGCAAAGGAGATTTACTAGAATGGTACTAGGGATGAGGGACATCAGTTCTGTGGCGAGTCTAGAGAAGTTTTGATTGTTCGAACAGCAGAGATGGTTAAGGAAAGATTTGATAGAGCTGTTCAAAATTATGAGGGATTTTGCTAGGGTAAATAAGGAGAAATTGTTTTCACTAGCAGGAAGGTCAATAAACAGAGGACACAGGTTTAAGACGATTGGCAAAAGAACCAGGAGCGAGATGAGAATTTTTTTTTGCAGTAAATTGTTGTGATCTGGAATGCACTGGCTAAAAGAATGGTGGAAGCATATCCAGTAGTAACTTTCAAAAGGGAATTGGATAAATAATTGAAAAGGGAAAAAAATGCAAGGCTCTGGGTGTGGAACAGGGGAGTGGGATTAATTGGATAGCTCTTTAACAGTGCTGACAGAGGTGAAGTGGACCGAATGGCCTCCTATGCTGTATATTGGTGGTTTGAGAAATGTAGTTAGAAAGCAGTTCTGGACTGTGAGCTCATCTATAGTTTTTGTTCTCTACTGTTTTCCTTCTCAACATCTGGGTAATATTTTTGAAACCTTATACTTTTGCTCGTTAAGCTTAATTCTCAATAGGACAGCCCACAGTTGCCAGTAACCTTGGTGCTAACTCAGTACACCTTGCTGGTGAATAGCACAAAACAAACAATGTTTATTTTTGCATCTGTACTCTACCTGTATAAAGAGAGCACATGCGGGAGATGAGTGACTTTTAAAAACTAAGCCCTCGAATCATAGCTGTTATACTTTATTCATGGTTTATTCAGGTGGTTTGTTTTGTGTAAGCCACTGGTGCCTAATGCATGTCTGCTTTTTACCTAAGAGTTAAAAAGAGTTTGCGATTTATAGTGTTACGACCAGGTGAGAAAGGTGTCTGGGGGTCCTGCTCAGCCTTCACCTGGTCTTACTGTAACAGGGTTTGATTTTAAACACCCTGTGTTTTTAGCTCCCCCTTGGTGAATCCTTGTTCACCACTTTCCAATTATAAGGTAAAGAAACCAGCACAAACAGGCTTTCTTAGGTTTAAAGAAGAAAAGTTGAAATTTATTAAACTTAAACTCTAATTTGGTTGCGCCTATGGATACATGACGTGCTCACGCTAGCATGAATACGTGATGCACACACGCAAATAGAGACAGAAAAGAGCTGAAGAAAAATCAAGTGGAAAAGTTTGAGACAGTATCTGAAGAGTTTTTGTTACAGTTCTTTGAGATCACTGTAGAGTCCTTAATTGTAGGTAGTTCTTGCTTTTTGTTGGGGCCCAGTATTCTTCTTAAACCTTGTTTGCTGTAGGAGACTTTTCTCTTTTAGGGTTCATGTGGATTCAGAGGCTTGTGAGAAAAAGATGGGAGCAGACAGGAGAGATCTTCTCAGTCCAGGAGCAAACAGACTTTGAGTTCAAACTGTTCGTACAATTCAGAAAAGCCCAGGTTGCCAAGCAGGTTAGTCATGTGACTAACTGGCCTGACCATGTCTTGGATTGTATCACCTTAGCAGTCTCTGGAATGACCCTGTTACACACAATACCTGGTGATCAAGGTCTATTGTGGGTTGAATGTGTCAGGGAATGGTCCTTTGTCCTTCCAATCACTATCTGTTAATATGCAAATGTCTTTTCCAGCCACAGCTGATCTGTTTAACAAGTCCTTTCTTCAATCCAGTAACAGTTTGAAATCAATGTTCATGACAACATTAATGTGCCTCATTCTTGGCAGGTGGGGGCCTAGCATGACAATAGATATAATCTGAACAGAGTTTCAATCATGCCTTTGTGTTAATTCTCTGCATCTGGATAATAATGGATCTCGTGGATTTGCATTACATGGATCCTAGCCTCGTTCCTCCTCTTCCTCACAAAGCTGCAGCACCAAAATGCCCCGATACATCTCAAAGTTACAACTAACCTGTGTATCTTACCGACATTCACTTTAAAAAAAAATTAATTGCAAATTTTTTACTTTGCCGTAAGGTTTCTGATGCCAAAGTACTTGTTTCTGCCAACAGAGTTGGCAGCAGCAACGCCTGCCAGGTGTCACTTGGTAACTGGTAAGAGGCATCTGTTGAGGTGCAAAAGTAGACTGTCACCTGTGCACAGAAAGAGCAGGCTTCGCACTGCCCTCCCCAACAACCTTCCCAGAAAACCCTAAACAGATGGCGAATTCAGCAGGTGGAGAATATCAACCTGAGAAAGTGTATTAGTGCATAAACTTATTATACAAGCAACAATCACTTTTCAAGCTGTCCTTTTTAAAGATATCCAAATTTTACGAAGTGAGATGGAAAATTTCAAACACAAGTCTTGACAAATTTTGCTGACGTGCACCTAATTGTAAATTCATTCTAGTAACCGAATGAGATGCTAACATCAGAGCATAAAATTGGGCAGTGATTTTGTGAGCACTGCACATTTGGGGATCTTTTGATAATTTGAAAAGAACAAAATATTTTACCTATCAGTGGATCCTGTTTCAGATTCAATTTTTGTTTAAACTTTTAAGATTGTCTCATAAAGATATGGCGTATTCTGAAGGGTGTAGAATTTTGAAAGTCAAATGTGTCATCCACCTCATTTGTTCTGTCTTGTTTCCCTGAGGTATAATAGCTCTGTTGAATGTTTTTGTACAGCAGTAAAAGTGCTGAATGTTGATGACTACTCAAAGCGTTGCCTCAATTGAACATTTTTTTAAATGCAGGCATTATAGCTTCATACTGCAGTTAGTGGTCCGATTTCATTTTTTTAATTTACTAAAAACTGCTTGACAAATTGGTGCAATAAATCTTGCCTAAACAATTTTGAGATGTGGGACAGAAAGGAGATAATTATTGAATGATACTCATTTCAAAAAGATTTAAATGTTCTAAAAAATCTTTACTAGACATGTAGGTAACACATAAGATTATTACACTCAGACTTTCTAATGAAGCCAGTGATATATCTGAAGATCATGAATGCTAAGATGCAGTATTTGAAAGACATGCCATAATTATGGAGCCAGGTAATATAGTTATTTTATTCCAACAACTTAATAACTGATCAACAAGAACAAAATTTCTGCATTCAGATGTGAATTTCTTGCATGTGTATAAATATAAAAAAGTGTGAATTAAATGTGTTGACTGATGATACCAGTTGGTGGATCTGACATTGCCGGTAGTGTTTCTTATGTTTGTCAATGCAAGCAATAATGAGATGTGAACCTTTATGCATCTGATATCTCAGCATTGTGTATTCATAAAGAATACTTGTGGACTTGCATTCAATCAAGGGGTTTAGATGATGGCATGTTGTGTGAGTATGAAGCTCCTAGAAATATAAATTGCCGTGGTATGTGAGCATCTCAGAAATTCTGGAAATGATTTGCAGCCTTTGACTCCCTTCATTGGACCTGTGGTTTTACATAAAATATGTGATGGAGGAGGAAAAAGGATCGAACTTTGGTGGAATGGTGCAGGGAGAGAGTCCAATGGTTACAAAAGTTTTTAAATAAAGGATGGTCATATCTACAGAGTAGAAAACTAACATAATCAGAGAGTGTAAGAAGGGTGTTTTATTTAGGATTTTGAAATTGCATAGCTGGAAAGATTGTGATGAGTAGAAAATGTTTAAAAAGACGTCCTAATCAGGGACCAAATTGTTTTTTGTAACCATATGAAAAATGGCTGTGTTTATTTCTGAAACTAATAAACAGTCAAAATTCCATCTACAAGTGTAGAGCAGATTATGAAACAATTATGTAAGTCATAATATTTACCTGCTGCTTGTATTTACATTTTGCCTCCTCTCTGGAGGAGAGTACACAAATCCTTCATGTAGTGATTGTTGACCATCTTGTTCCTACCAATGATCAGCATAAGGCAGTTGTAATTCTGAAATGACATTTCAGACCCTGAGATTCTTTTTTAATCAATTCTTCCTAGGTGTCTCTAAGTGGGATATTCGCCAGAAGGTTTGGGATTATATGGAAGAAAACAATTTGGCAAACTTCCCAAGACCAGTTCATCACAGAATTCCTAATTTCAAGGTAAAAGCACTTTGAAGCCTCTACAGCTTTATATTTAATAACTCTTATATATTTGCCTCTTAAATTTCAAGTTCTCATGTCAAATTCATTCTGGGAAAATCATCAGCAAACCTCATTTGATGAATTCACAACCTTTAGCAGACTGAACCTGTATCTCCCAGTTAGTGTTACCTGAGGCATTATGTAACTGATTTAATAAATGATCATAAGATTTTGACAAATGCTGAAAATCTAGGGCCTACTAGCAATATTCAGTTGAGTTCTTGGATTGGTACAATACTATTTGTTAACACAACCTACATGTAAAAGAACTGTTAGTATTAACAGTTTTTAATCAACAATCTTTACTTTTAAATTTTAAGTGAGGACTCCATATCTACTATTGAGACAATTTCTGCCTTGGTTTACTATAAGTAGTACTTGAAGCTATCCTGCCCTACAACAATGATTTTCTTTTTCACACCATTCTCCCCATTCTACTGTTCTGTAAAATAATCAATTATAATTGCAAACTTTCTTAATGTAAAATCTGCAGTATTAAGCCATCATTGTCTTTGATGCATTTCAAAATGAGGTAACAGAATCATTGATAAGAATAGAATTGGCCCTAGGTAAAAGTATGGAAATAAAAAGCTGGCAACAATAAAGAAAAAAGTGACTGAAATTATGGGATTTATGTAAAAGTTTAATTGGTTCACAAATGTCTTTTAGGGAAGGAGATCTGCTGTTTGTACCTGGTGTGGCTCCAGTCACACACCAAATAGGTTAACTCTTAACTGCCCTCTGAAATGGTGGAGCAAGCTACTCTGTTTTATCAAGCTGCAGCAAAGAATAACAAGGCTTTAAGAAGGTCCCCAGCTCACCTTCTCAGGGCAACCAAGAAATTGATAAAGAAAGAGAGAATAGAATATGAATGCAAACTAGCAAGAAATGTAAATACAGATTGTAAAAGCTTCTATAGGCATGTAAAAAGGATAAACATTAGCAAAGACAGATGTGGGTCCATTACAGGCAGAGACAGGAGAATTTACAATGGAAAATAGAGAAATGGCAGAGAAGCTAAATATTTACTTTTTGCCTGTCTTCACAGAGGAAGATACAGGAAGTCTCCCTGAAATAATTGTGATCCAAGGGTCGAATGAGAATGAGGAACTGAAAGAGATTAGGATTAGTAAAAAAGTAGTATTGGAGAAATTAATCGACTGAAAGTTGACAAATATCTGGCACCCAATGATCTTCACCCTAGACAAATGGACAAATGCGGGTTAATTAAGTAAAGTGATTTCTTAAGGGAAAATCATGTTTAACTAACTTGCTGGAGTTTTTTGCGGAGGTAACATATGTAGGTGTGGGAAAAATTTAGATGGATGCACCAATGTTTTCTTTCCCCTTCTAACCTATGTTAGGATCATACTTTCAGGAATTTAGAGATACTGATGATCAGAGAAAATAAATAACTGATAATATAATTGATTTATCAAGATGTAGATAATCACAATAAATATTTTTTTTTCAATTGCACAGAGTCTGGATGCATTTATAGAATTTGTATTGAGTTATTACAATAATATGCAATATTAGATCAGAATTTCTGTTAGACTGTGAGGTATTCAGATTGGCAATTCAAAAAATAATTCTTAACATTATGCCATAAGTGTTCAACAAAACATAATTTCTTGCATCACTGTTTTCATAATAAGGATTTAGGTTATCAATCAAGGTTTTTTAAAAAAAAAACCAACCTTTTTAGTGACATTCTGTGAGTGAAAATAAAACAAAAAATTGAGTCATCGCAGCATAACCAACCACAATCAAATTTTGGGAGTGAACATTAAATATATCCCTTGCAGCTGCTTACAGAAACTGAGTGGGTGCTGAAAGCCCTGCTGATCTCTTTGGCCTTTACAGCCTGTGTTTTGCCCATACAGAGTCAGGCAGGTTCCACATATGTAGGCAGTCTCTTATTCTAGCCATGCTGTTATCTTTGTTTTCATTTAATCAATTTTGTACTTGCGAGGGATGTCAGTGCTTACGACTAGAACATTTTCTTGCTCCCAATTTGGTAATTTAGCACTGGGTCATTTGTGTTGTACAAAAGAGCAAGGAAAGGAGTGAAAGCGAGAGGCTCTTGCATAAAATAACTGAGCAGTGTCATCACTAACTAGCTCCGCTGACTGTTTACTTTCTTGCGTCATAGCATTCTGGATTCCAGCACATAGCAGAGGTTAGTTTGAGAAGATTTGGAAGATCAGTTTTATTATTTTTGTTGTGAGTTGTGCTTGTCCTGGTGATTTTAGTGTGGGAGAATGAAACCCTTGGCATCTCAGTTACTGAGTGTCAGTGTTGGCATCAAAGACTCTCAGATCTCATGCATAGTGCAGTTAGGTCCAGAAAACTGCTTCTAATTTGCCTTAAACATGTGCTTCAAGACTAGCACTTGTACTGCATTAGTGTGATAGTCATTTCCCACACCAGCTATCCAGTGGTCTTTTTGAGTAGATTGACTGCTTAATGCTGAATTGAGCACTTCTGTGTTGCAAACCCATTGAGACTGCGTTCCAAGTGGGATCTTTGCAGTGAACAAATAGGAGACTTTCAGCTCATCTATCTGGGTTGGATTACAAGAAGTCTTAGACATGAAGTGTTTGTGAATAATCCACCGTACCACCCAGTCTTGCTTTATGCTTTATCTTGTACAAAGGATTACATTTTGGTAATGTTCCTTTTTTTGTTTTCTAAAGTGTCCTTCTATGCACTTTTCAAGAGTGCAAGAAATGCTTTTTCAACTAATTTTATTCTGAAAGTATTGTTCACAAGTGGAAAAATTAAGTGTGTGGGTGCTCCAGTTTTATTGCATTATTCTCAGTGTTCAAATACCGCAGTGAAATATAACCCCTTGTGTAATCTAGATTTTTTTAGGACGTACTGGGAAGGGAGATTTATGTGGGTAAAAAGGTTAATGCACTGTAAGGGAGGACGAAGAGTTTAAAATGTGGGGGAAATAAAGATATAATAAACCATGTCTGTTTCCGGTGGTTATTTTTAATTGTAATTCGTCACATCTTCTGGAAATAGGGGGCTGCCCGGGCTGCAGAAAATTTACCAAATCTGCAAGAGTTCAAAAACGCAAGGATTATCAAAGTAAATCCCGACAAGCCACAGGAAAATGTCCGTTTGCTCACGCTAGAAGTAAGTCTTTGTTTGTTATTGTCACTGCAGGGTGCACATGATGCCTGTAACAAAATCAAAAACCTAGATTGTTTCATCAAGATGAGGGAGGTGAAGGTGGATCCTGACAAGCCACTAGAAGGAGTCCGTTTAGCTACACTCCAGGTAAAAGGTTATTTAGAGCCAAGCACTTAAACACAGTAGTTTCAAATTAAACCTCCTGAATTGAGAAGCTTTTTTTGTTCAAGAGAGACAGATGATTATTTAGAAAAGCTTTAATTTACAATTGCTACCACTTTGATATTTCCAATGTGAATATCTATGAATGCCAACCTGTTTCAATAAAATGATGATAGCAATAGCTATTATTATAACTCTTCATCATTGCCCTCTACTCCTTGTACCATTTCTGAAATGAGGCAAATTCTCAAACGTTTTCTATTTCTTCAATAAACCAGAAAGCCGTAGAGGTTGAAATTGGAAATCCATGATGCAGGATATCATGGGCGCAAACTGACAGTCATTTGAATAGTCTTGATGATTGTCCGACAGACGCTGAATTAAGTGCGGGTGTTGATGATTTTAAGTGATAGTCTTATCATTCAAAACCACCATGCAACCTCTTCAGATACCCTAGTAATTGAGATTTTAATAAAAGCTGTGCTGTATCTGCAGAAATTCATGAAATAGCTCTTTGAGATGGCTTGTTTGTAAAAAAAAAAACATTGGGCTGGATTTTACCTTAGGCAGACGGGAATTTGCCACCAATGTAAAAGTTGGTGGCAAACCCACTTCTGCCTAGCCCGGGGATCCGTCCCGCATTTTACGGGTCCCCGGGCTTTAATTGTCTCGAGGTGGGACTTCCATCCACTTGACAGAGGAAGTTCTGCCTCAGTGAGCTGCCAGCCAATCAGCGGGCCAGCAGCTCTTAGTCCCAGCAGCGCCACCGGGAGCGGTGGCCACTGCTGGGACTGCAGCCCAGCGGACGACATGGAACCAGGAGGGAAAGTAAGTTGGGCATGCCTCTCCAGGGAGTTCATCGTGCCCAGGTGAGGCTAGGGTAGTCGTTTGGGGGGAGGGGGCGGGCGTCTTGGGTCCCAGGGGTGGGTTGGGAGGCGGGGGCGGCCCTCAATCGGGCACCTGTGCCTGACTGCCATGGTCCCCCCCCCCCACCCCCCCGGCGCTCGGAAAGGCCAGCAGTTATCGCTGGGCGGCCTTTCACATCCCCAGCACGCCCGCTTGCCATGGGTAAAATACCCGTGGAGGTGGGCGAGGGCCCTTAAGTGGCCGTGATTGACCTCGGGTGGGCGGACCGTTTTCCTACCCACCCGACTGCCATAAAGTTGACAGGAGGCGGGAGTGGGGTGGGTAGGTTTCCCGAAGCCTCCCGCTCAATTTTTCGGCGCCCCCACGCTAACATCCGACCCACTAGGGAGGCGTAAAATTCAGTCCATTGTGTCATATAGACCAAGAAGCTTTTATGTTCCGTCCTCAGTCCACGCCGTGTTAGTTCGTATATCAGTAAAGGGGAGGAATTATGATTCACCACTCTTCCTCTTGGGGGGTGGGTGGGGGAGGGGGGGAGGTGGCGGTGAACAGCCAACGTTTCCTTTCCTGATTCCAGTGACCCTTCCTGGAAATATGCATGTACAAATGCCTCATAAGATGGAATCAGGCTTGGGTGTGATGTCCCCATGATCCAACATTTGGAAGACACACGCATGAATACTAACCTCCTGGAACTAAGGTCAGCAGCTCTGGAGGGAAGAGGGGGGAAGACTCGGGGTGGTGGGTTGCTGATGGTAGTGGTTAGAAATACCTTTTGTTGGAAGTCAAATGGAACTGAAAATTATTCTCATTAATAAAAGTATCGTGAATAGAAAAAATGATTTTATGGTAAAATCCCACTGTAAATCAGTGATTTTAAAAATAGCTTTATTTTCATTGATAGTCATCTTGTGAATTTCAGAATTTTTCTGAAACACTTCATGCAATGCTATGCATTGAGCAAAGGGGAAATGTTACTTTAAAAAAAAAAATTACAAACATACAGGGCTGGATTTTACCAGCCCCCCGACGTTGGGGGTTGTGGTGGGGGGGGCCCGGAAAATTCTGCCAGGAGAGACATGCCTCGATCCCTGTGCCGAGAAGGCCCCGCTGAATTTTACTGGTGGTGGCGAAGTCTTGGTGCAGCCCCCCCACTGCCGAGCGGTGGGGGTCTTCATTTGCGTTGCAAAATGTATTCAAATAAATAAAATAAACCTACCTAGACTGGGTGGCCATCCCATGCCAATATTCCGGCAGATGGCCGGAAGTCCCGTGCCTTCGGATCCCCGTTTGGGGAACCAAGCCGAGACACTGGTGGGGAGGGTGGAGGAGTGTAATTCTCAGGGAGGCAGATGGGGAGGAATGGGGAACAGTCTTTTGATTTTGCAGGGGGGGAATGGTGGGAAGGGGTTAAAGTTTAAAGTTAATAAAGGTCGGGGAGGGAAAGTTCAGTATCTGCACAAAAGTTTTAGAGGGTTGGGGGGAATGGGCATGTAATAAATCGATGCTTCCATGGGGGTGTAAATGAGGAGAGTAAAAATGTTACTCCAGGTGTAACTTTAATTTTGAACTTATGTTCCTTTTAAAAATGCAAATGCTAGTGAAGGACTTTAAAAAGCCCAGACGCCATTGCTGGGTATGGAGTGGCAGCCCCCCATGACGTCATCGGGGGCGGCCGCTCCCCGCTTTCCATTTAAATGAGCCCCCGCGCAAAATATCGCGGGGTATCAGTGGCGACCACTGCACGCGGGCGGACCGCTGACTGCAAAGCACTTCGCCGTGAGTTGCAGCCGCTATTAAAATCCAGTCCACATAGTCTATTCTAAAAGTATAATAACTTGTGTTTGGCTCAGTTGATAGCACACTTGACTCTGAAGGTTGTGGGTTCAAGTTCTACACAAGGATTTGATCACATTAACTTTGCAGTCTTGAGAGGGTGTTGTATCGTTGAAGGACGTTGGTTGAGACATTAACCTAAAAAGCAGCAGTTCACCCGGTGTCCTGGTTCAATTACCAGAGAATAGGTTGACTGGTCATTTGTGGCAATGCTGTGTGTGGAACGTTAGTTCAGAATGGCTCCCTCATTGAATTGCAGAACAAAATTCAATGGGCTAAAAATTTGATAAGGCCCATTAATGAGTGAAGGAATCATGATGTGTGATTACCCTGCACCCGTTGAAAGTAATGTGCTTCCTGCTCATTTTCATGATAGAGGCGTGCAGCTGCTGTTTGGCTGCACGCTCAGCAGGGGGCCTAGTTTGTGTGAGACTAGCACCAATTAAAGCTAGCCTGCACTACTTAAAGCCAGCCTGCACCTCCTTTAAAAGGGCAGTGCATTCACACTGCAGCAGTTCATTCAACTGATTAAGAAACACATTTAGGAGCATGAAGAAATCTGAGTAATGGCACTGCAGGCCAGAGAAAGGGCTCCTAGGTTCTCCAGATGCTTAGGTGTTCTATCTGCAAGGATCCTGGAGGCCCTCCAGATAGACATTGCGAAGGCAATGGGAACAGAGAGCCACTGAGCTCAATGCCAGGGATCTGGTGCCGAGGACCTGGTCACAAGTGCTGAAGAAGTTCACTGGCTTCACGTGAGTGGTCAAGGTCAGTGAATGCATCTTCAAATGCCATTTCCCAATAACTGCACCACCAACTTTCTACACTGTTGAATGCAGCACACCCCCAATCACTGAACTATCAACAGGCTCTAGCAATCAGGGCACATGCCTAACATTCATATGCTGCATTTCACTCTCGCACACCTAGCACTGTTGCAAGCCTCACACCCATATCTCAAAGCTCGCACTCACTGACAGCTATTCAGCTATAACAGGCACATCACCCAAACACATAATCGCACATTCATTGACAGCTCTCTCTGTCTCTCTCACTTTCTCTCTGTGTCTCTCTCTCTCTGTGTCTCTCTCTCTCTGTGTGTCTCTCTCTCTCTGTGTCTCTCTCTCTCTCTGTGTCTCTCTCTCTCTCTGTGTCTCTCTCTCTCTCTGTGTCTCTCTCTCTCTCTGTGTCTCTCTCTCTCTCTCTCTGTGTCTCTCTCTCTCTCTCGCTGTGTCTCTCTCTCTCTCTCTCGCTGTGTCTCCCTCTCTCTCTCTCGCTGTCTCCCTCTCTCTCTCTCGCTGTCTCCCTCTCTCTCTCTCGCTGTCCCTCTCTCTCTCTCTCAGGACAAGCAGGAGGCAACAGAATGAACTGGCGTGGACAGGAATGGCTGCATGTCCTCATCCACTTGAAGGAGATGATAATCTGCATTATGGGTGCAGTAACAACAAAGCCCTTGGCCAGCATCACAGCTGCAATCATTGAGGATGTCCCTACCAATTCCACCTTCTCACATCTCAATTCCCCCTCATCCCACAATCTCCACTGCTGTACACACAGGCACCTCTTATTTTCCCACCTTCCCTGCCTGTAACCCTACCCTTGTGCCTTTCTCCTTTCAGTTTCAAGAATTGACTCTTGGAAAGTCAGCACTGGAAGAGTAAGAGTTAGAAGAGAACGACACTGAGGCAGAAGCAGCAGCATCATGCAATTTCACACTCAAAGCCACCAACTCATATAGTGACACAGTGCCCTAGAGGGTAGTACAGAGACAGGATTTGCATATGGTCAATCACAGAGTATGATGGAGCTCCAGCCAGGCCATGGGGAAAGGATAATGCATGTGCTAGCTCCCCAGAAGGCGAAGTCGCGCACGAGTACTGTTGCTGGGGACTCAGTTGAGGATTACGATGGGGTGCCGTACAGAAAAAGGCTGATGGGAGTGCACACAGGAATGCTTGGTGCATTGGCAGACATGGCAGAGAGCTGGTTGCCTCTGTCAAGGAGCATGGAGGAGTCTGGCTCCTGGCTTAGGTGCAAGTAGCAGAAGTGCTTCCTGAAGACTCTAGGTGGGTACAGCCTCCTGCTGAAAGCCCTCTCCTCCTCCCCCCTCTGTTAGCAGCTTCTCTTTGCTGCCTCTGCTCCATCTCCCTGTTATGCTGCAACCCAAGGGGAACTGCAATGATAATCCCCAAGACTGGGAGCAAGTGGTGTACCTTTCAGAAGCACAGAACTCCTTCACAGCATCCAGCACCACTCTTTGCTGACGAAACCAACATTTCACAACTCATCCAAGAATGCAGTACTTCCAGTAACTCTGCAACAGCAAGTAAATAGTCAAAAGCAGCTCACCTGCAAGTTGCATGCCAATTCCTTTAAATAGCACTGGTGGGAGGGGCGGGGGAGGTCCTCCATGCAGCTGTGCATGTTTAAGAAGGGGCGAGGTCCAAAATGATAAGTGGGGCATCAAATCAGTGTTACACACCGACTGACGTCACGATCTCCATACTTCCGCCGCATGCACGGAACGTTCATACTATCATCCTGAAAAAACATGATTGGTGTTGGCCGAGTCAGCCGTGGCCCTCTGCTGTTTTTCGTCACCACCTTTGCGTTTATGGAGCCAAATTTTTGTGGCCACTACATTTTAAAAGTCATTTATTGTGAAGAGCACATCATGAAAACATCAATTGCAAGTTTCTCTTCTTCCTTTGGAGTCCATCATACTGGCTTCACTATCAAATGAATAACATTTTAATTTCATGTTCAGGCAAACTAATATTACATCAGGTGAACTGTTTCCTCTGCAGAATATGATAAAAGCTTTATTGATATGAAAAGGTAGCAACTGGTTACTTTGTAGCTCAACAATTGGAGTAGGGCGCATTAAAACATCTTACAACTTGGGAGGTCATATACAGTAATTTATTGAAGTCAGCAATTTGACTGCTGCCAGACTGGATACTTGATTACTTGACCCCATAATAAAAATGGGCTCAGGCAAGGGAAGTATTTCAACATGAACTTAAGGAGAACCCAAGCTAGCTGCTTGTAGTCCTGACTTACTCCTCCACATTGCTTGCAGAGTATTTTTACTTTGTCCTTGGGCACATATCCAGGCTGTCTTAATGCCAAGATATCACTTGTGTGCACATATAGGTATAGTGCAGAGAATCACCTCTCAGTCTACCAGCACGGTTGTTATGGGGTGGCTGGCTGTTGGTTTCTGGGGACTGGTCACCTATATAATGCATGCTATGAATTAGCAGACTTGGGCAACTGTTTGGGGGAGGAGTGCCATTGGTAATAAACTGATAGTGCCTGGTTAGTCAGGTTCCAAGGAATGCTGCAGTGTGCTTTTAATATGTCAAAACGTCATACCTTGGATGTTTATACAAATGGAATGTAGAAGATGTTCAATTATTAAATCTAATGGGAGGAACCCACAAGGACCGAAGAAACAAAGTGTGAGCAGTTCAAATTTACAATTTATTGTACCCAAGTGTAATGGGGAGGTTATTAATATGCAATCCATGTCTTGGTTACTTAGATAAATAAAATGCTGCTATTTCAGAATGTATTTGAACAGATTTTAGATTTAAAGCCGTAATGTTACTGTTATGATGAATCACAAGCTTAAGTAGTAAAATCTGTCCCGATACCTATATTATTCATAAGAAGTTGAAAATTGCTCTGGAAAACAAAGCACACTCTGAATGCAGAATGTTCAGCCATTTCTTCTTGCGTATTGCATATGATTAAGTGCACAGAATGTTTATGTTCTGGGAAGTTTAAGTCTGTATTACAAATATTAGTGAGTTAACATAAGCAGTGTTGTGATATCTCTATCAGTTATCTGATAGTCCATTGCTATCACAAATCAGTACAACTCTGGTGTTTATTGCCTGTTTACTGTGGGTCAGTTTGACCCTGTTCATCCTTGTGCTTGCACATTAGAAGAACAAAGTTATGCAGGTGAGCCAATAATACATTGCTTTTTATATTCCCTGTTTTATTAATCACTAAGATATATTGCGTCGTAAAGAGTAAAAGACAAAAAGAAAGAGAAAAAATGTTTTTCTCTAAATTGGAAGGGAGTGCTGGATACAAACTGAGAGGCTCATGATGATCTGTAGCTGTCCAAAGGCATTCCACTTCCTATTCCTCATCTACTCTGCAGTGTTCTGTTGTCTGTCTACTCATTCAGCAACTGACTGGCAGCCACTGACTTTCCTCATAGCCAAACTATGTTGATAAAAGGAAGACTTGTATTTATATAGCGCCTTTCACAATTTTGGAACGTCACAAAGTGCTTTACAACCAATGAATTACTTTTGAAGTGTAGTCACTGTTGTAATGTAGGAAACGCAGCAGCCAATTTGTGCACAGCAAGCTCAAACAAATAGTAATGTGATACTGACCAGATAATGGACCAGATAATGTTTTAGTCATGTTGATTGAGGGATAAATATTGACCAGGACACCAGGGATAACTCCCCTGCTCTACTTCGAAATAGTGCCAACAAGCACTTACATCCACCTGAGAGAGAAGGTGACATCTTGGTTTAACGTCTCATTCGATAAATAGCACCTCCATCTGCACTGCACCCCCTCAGTACTGCACTGGAGTGTTCGCCTAGATTTTGGTGCTCAAGTCTCTGGAGTGGGACTTGACCCCCGACTCAGAGGAGAGAGTGCTACTAACTGAGTCCTGGTTGGCACTATATACACTGATGAATTGCTCCTTTTCCCCCATTGTCCTTTCTTAAGGATACTCCATTCTTTTCCAGCCAGTTGTTTGATTGTTCCCAGTTGCTGCTCCTTCCTGTTGCTCACCATTTTGGCTCCATTTTTCAGAGCTGGCCAGAGTGAATGATGGAACACGTGACCACAGACATGACTTTCAGTGACATGAGATAGCAGTGGTAACTAGCTCAGCTCTGTACTATACACAACACTACCAAAATATTTAAAATGCCAACAGGAATTATCTGATCGTTAAAACAGGGGCGAGAGGATGACAAAGCACACTGGAGCACCATTAAGCAGCAAAATGGAGTAATGGGCGGCAGGATTGATGTAACCGCAATCAACCTCTGCCAAGTTCCAGATCTCCGTAATATTACTATGGGAGGTGCTTGGCCTCCACTCCTTTCCATGGTTATGAAAAGAGATGTGAAGAAAGTTGGAGGGAGAGCCTCAGTGTACTGGACCAAGCCATGAACTGGCCATCCAATTGAAGAGCTGCATTAGTAGTCTTGGGAGTTTGTCAGCCGCAAGAGGTAGGTGGCTTATCAAATAGCACATGGACCGGAAAGGGGGAGAATAATAGAGACATTTTATACTTTCTCCTCTCCTCCACTGCTCCTCCAAAATAGGACCAGGGGACATGCATGTCAGTTTAGCAATAGATTATGTGAAATAAGCCATTAATGGCAAGGCAGTAGTATCTGTGCTTGTTGCCAATTATCAGGTCATTTGATCGTTTGCTATGTATATACTCCTCAAAAAATTTTGCCACTTTTGTGGCACTTGGGTTTAAAGAATTTTACTGAACTTTCTGAAACCTAACTTTTTTTACTTGTTGCCTCCCTTTTTCCGATAGCTTCCTTGCACCACAGACCCAAGGGGCAGGGTTTTGGGTTGGGACCCCGTGTTGGGGTCAAATGGGGGTCGTGACCTCACACTAGGCTGAATTTTATGGGCACCCGAGACGGGTTCTGAGATAGGGGACCCATAGAATTGTGAGGGGAGGCGGGAAGCGTAGGGTCTGTTGCCTCCCCGTTGCAACACAATTTTGTCAGGGGCGGGTAAGGCCGACAATGGCCTTCATGCTCAGAGGCCAATTGAGGCCCTTAAGCGGCCTATTAACAGGCATGTAAGGACCTCTTCTCCCCCGCCGCTGGCATTGAAGGCCTCCGTGGTGGGTTGGGGGGCAGGGGAGGTCCACAGGGCAATCTGTGGCCCAAGGAGGGGCCTTACCAGCAAACAAAACGCCTCCTGGCACCTCCTTCCCCCTGTACTCAACACCCACCCTGCAGCCTGAATCCCCCCCCCCCCACTTCCAAACTGGCCCAGGCGACCCCGCCTCACTTACCTGAAGTCTGGATCTCCAGCGCTGGGCCTGAAACAAGGCCTGTGCAGAACTGGCAGTGGCCACTCTCCCAGTGGCACTGCCAATACTACTGTGATTGGCCAGCAGCTCTTGGAGGTGGTATCCCCGTCTTTAAAGAGACGGGGAGATAGGGATCCTAGTGCCGGGCTGCTAATCGGCCGACGTCGTAGAATCGCTCCGGGGGTGGGGAGGGGCTCCAGCTGGCCGTGGCAGGAATCCCCCCCCCTCCTCCACTTTTTTTGGCCTGGTGCCGGGAGCCCCACCGTAGGAGACAGTCAGCCGGCAGTGATTTTCCCCAAATTGGCTAATTAAGGACGGCAGGAGGGCCAGTAGGTAGTCTCCAGCTTGGAAAGAACTGCAGCTTGCCTTTTTTCAGGCGAGAGAGAGAGAGAGCAGGCGCCTCCATCTCGAGGTATCCAGACAGCAACTTTTAAAACTTTGCAGATTAAAAATTGGCCACAGCTGCCATTCTGGAGGGAGAACCCCTCTACAGGGTGGCCTGTGGCCTCAGCTGTGGCCAGGCAGGCTGGGAGGGCCTCAAAGCCTGCCTGGAGCACTGGACTCCTGGTCTACTGCGGGAGGCCGCCTCCAGCCTGCTTCTGACAATTGGCCTTAATGGGCTATTTACTCACCTTAATTAACTTCCCGTCGCTTGTGGGCGGGTAGCCCTTCCGACTCCAATCCCACCTCCAGGAAAATAGCCGAGGGGCGGGATCGTGTCGAGAAACTAGTATGCTGGCCGGCAGTGCGAATTTTTGAGCCTGCCCACCTTCATTCTTGCCCCTATATGGGAGCAACAATTCTACACAAGGTTAAAATGTAGTTATCAAAAAGGTTTATCCAGTAAATCCCAAATACCATAGAGTATTACACACCGCACTGTTGGTGTACCTACACCCTAAGGACCACAGCAGTTCAAGAAGACAGCTCACCACCACCTTCTCAAGGGCTGTTATGGATGTGCAATAAATGCTGGCCTGGCCAGCGACGCCCACATCCCATGAGCGAATATTTTTTTAAAAATGGTTATAATTCCAGTAATTTTGAAATTCTTCTGGTAAAATAATCCATCAATATTTTAATAACATCCTCCCCCAAGGCACAAAAGTGGTTGCAAACATTTATTTCAATAAGGAAAATGCAATGCTCATGCCTCTTGTTAATGTAATGTTGCTGATTTAAATTGCCTGCAGCTTTTGAGGGCATTAAAGGACTGCTCCAAACAATCGTATTGTGACGTTACCAATCAAAACCAGACTTTGAACTCTGCTTTGGAACTTTCCTGAAGCTTCCTTCCTTCTAAAGTATCGCATGCATGGTTTGAACTTATGCTCATTGACTTGTAAAATGTCAGTGGATTGTGTTAATGGTTTGCCAGCGAGTTTTCCCATTGCTTCATGAAGAACAGTTGCAAGGAGGGTGATAGTATCTTAATGCTTTCAGTGTTTCTTAATCCCTTTAAGATATATATAGTTTTGCCTTATTTAAATTTGTACCCCTTCTGACCTTTCCCCCTCTCCCTACACACACCCAACACCCATCCTCCTGCACATACACATGGGAGCACACACTCACTTACAGAGCTTAATACCCACACACATACCTACAAACCCAGGCACAAACACACACTTGAAGAGTACATTTGCTGTTGGCATCCTCCAATGCAGAGCCTCACACACAGCAGCCCACAATATTTTTTTCTATTCGTTCATGGGAATGTGGGCGTCACTGGCCAGGCCAGCATTTATTGCCCATTCCTCATTTCCTTGAGAATGTGGTGGTGAGCTGCTTTCATGAAATGCTGCAGTCCATGTGGGGTAGGTACACCCAGAGTGCTGTTAGGAAGGGAGTTCCAGGATTTTGACCCAGCGACGGTGAAGGAACGGCGATATAGTTCCAAGTTAGGATGGTGCGTAACTTGGAGGGGAACTTACAGGTGATGGTGTTCCCATGCATTTGCTGCCCTTGTCCTTCTAGTTGGTAGAGGTTGCGGGTTTGGAAGGTGCTGTCTAAGGAGCCTTGGTGTGTCGCTACAGTGCATCTTGTAGATGGTACAAACTGCTGCAACTGTATCAATGGTAGAGGGCATGAATGTTTGTGGATGGGGTGCCAATCAAGCGGGCTGCTTAGTCCTGGATGGTGTCGAGCTTCTTGAGTGTTGTTGGAGCTGCACCATCCAGGCAAGTGGAGAGTATTCCATCACACTCCTGACTTGTGCCTTGCAGATGGTGGACAGGCTTTGGGAAGTCAGGAGGTGAGTTATTTGCCGTAGGATTCCTCGCCTGTGATCTGCTCTTGTAACCACGATATTTATATGGCTACTCCAGTTCAGTTTCTGGTCAATGGTAACCCCCAGGATGTTGATAGTGGGGGATTCAGCAATTGTAATGCCATTGATGGTTAGATTCTCTCTTGTTGGAGATGGTCATTGCCGGCCTTTGTGTGGCGTGAATGTTACTTGCCACTTATCAGTCTAAGCCTGGATATTGTCCTGATCTTGCTGCATTTCTACATGGACTGCTTCAGAACATTGTGCAATCATCAGTGAACAGCCCCACTTCTGACCTTATGATTAAAGGAAAGTCATTGTTGAAGTAGCTGAAGGTGGTTGGGCCTAGGACACTACCCTGAGGAACTCTTGCAGTGATGTCCTGGAGCTGAGATGATTGACCTCCAACAACCACAACTATCTTCCTTTATGCAAGGTATGACTCCAACTAGCGGAGTGTTTTCCACCTGATTCCCATTGACTCCAGTTTTGCTTGGGCTCCTTGATACCATACTCAGTCAAATGCTGCCTTGATGTCAAGGGCAGTCACTGTCACCTCACCTCTTGAGTTCAGCTCTTTTGTCCATGTTTGAACGAAGGTTGTAATGAGGTCAGGAGCTGAGTGGCCCTGGCGGAACCCAAACTGAGCGTCACTGAGCAGGTTATTGCTAAGCAAGTGCAGCTTGATATCATTGTTGATGACATCTACCATCACTTAACTTATGATGGAGAATAGACCGGTAATTGGCCGGGTTGGACTTGTCCTTCTTTTTGTGTACAGAACATAACTGGGCAATTTTCCTCATTGCGGGGTAGATGCCAGTGTTGTACCTATACTGGAACAGCTTGGCTAGGGAGGCGGCAAGCTCTGGAGCACAAGTCTTCAGTACTACTGCCGGAATATTGCCAGGGCCCATTGCCTTTGCAGTATCTAGTGTCATCAGTCATTTCTTGATATCACGGGGAGTGAATCGAATTGACTGAAGACAGGCGTCTGTGATGCTGGGGACTTCAGGAGGAGGCTGAGATGGATCCTCCACTCAGCACTTCTGGCTGAAGGTTGTTGCAAATGCTTCAGCCTTATCTTTTGCATTGATGTGATGGGCTCCCCCATCATTAAATGAATACTTCTCGTCTGTATTTACCGTGGAGAAGGTCATGGAAGCTAGTGAGTTCAAGGGAGGGTATAGCGATATCCTGGAGCATATCAACATTACCAAGGAGGAGGTGTTGGAGGTTTTGAAGGTCATTAAGGTGGATAAATCCCCAGGGCCTGACCAGGTGTATCCTAGGATGCTATGGAAAGCAAGGGAGGGGATTGCTGGAGCCCTGGCAGAGATTTATGCATCATCGTTAGCCACGGGTGAGGTACCGGAAGACTGGAGGATAGCTAATGTTGTGCCTTTATTTAAGAAAGGCAGCAGGGATAAGCCAGGGAACTACAGGCCGGTGAGCCTTACATCAGTGGTGGGAAAGTTATTGGAAGGGATTCTGAGAGACAGGATTTATATGCATTTGGAAAGGCATGGTCTGATTAGGGATTGTCAGCATGGCTTTGTGCGTGGGAGATCATGTCTCATGAATTTGATTGAGTTTTTCGAGGAGGTGACCAAGAGGATTGACGAGGGCAGGGCAATGGACGTTGTCTACATGGACTTTAGCAAGGCTTTTGACAAGGTCCCGCATGGTAGGTTGGTCCGGAAGGTTCGAACACATGGGATCCAGGGTGAGCTAGCCAATTGGATACAAAACTGGCTTGGTGAGAGGAGGCAGAGAGTGGTAGTGGAGGGTTGTTTTTCAGATTGGAGGCCGGTGACCAGTCGTGTGCCGCAGGGATCGGTGCTGGGCCCTCTGTTGTTTGTCATACATTCACATCCAAGTCATTAATATATAAGGGGCATGATTAGCAAATTGTAGATGACACCAAAATTGGTGGTATAGTGGACAGTGCAGAAGCTTGTCGGAGGTTACAACAGGATATAGATCAACTGGGAAAGTGGGCAAGGGATTGGCAAATGGGATTTAACACAGACAAGTGCGAAGTGATGCATTTTGGGAAGTTAAATCAGGGTAGGACATATACAGTGAATGGCAGGGCCCTGGGGAGTGTTGTTGAGCAGAGAGACCTTGGGGTGCAAGTACATAGTTCCCTGAAAGTGGCAACACAGGTAGACAGGGTGGTGAAGAAGGCGTATGGCATGCTTGCCTTCATCGGCCGAGGCATTGAGTCCAAGAGTTGGGACACCATGTTACAGTTGTACATAAGGTTGGTTTGTCCGCATTTGGAGTACTGTGTGCAGTTCTGGTCGCTGCACTACAGGAAAGATGTGATTAAGCTGGAGAGGGTGCAGAAAAGATTCACAAGGATGTTGCCTGGTTTGGAGGGCTTGAGTTATCAAGAGAGATTGGATAGGCTGGGTCTGTTTTCCCTGGAGCGAAGGAGGCTGAGAGGGGTCATGATAGAGGTATATAAAATTATGAGAGGCGTAGATAGGGTAGATAGCCAGAGTCTGTTTCCTATGGTAGGGGTGACTAAAACTAGAGGGCATAGATTTAAGGTGAGAGGGAGGAGGTTTAAAGGGGAGCAAAGGGGTAAATTTTTCTCACAAAGAATAGTGGGTATCTGGAATGAGCTGCCTGAGGAGGTGGTGGAGGCAGGAACAGTAGCAACATTTAAGAGGCATCTGGACAGGTACTTGAATGAGCAAGGCATAGAGGGATATGGAATTAGTGCAGGCAGGTTGGATTAGTATAGACAGGCATTATGGTCGGCATGGACGCGGTGGGCCACAGGGCCTGTTTCTATGCTGTACGACTTTATGACTGTATTGAGGATGGGGATATTTGTGGTGGACAGTTAAACAACAATTTTCTATCAGGTAGATGATAGACATGTGAGCCTTTCTTCCCCTCACCCAAGATGAGATGATGGACTGAGAAGCTGATCAAAGGCTTCTTACAATCCAGCTCCCCAATATATCTTGTTTTCTCTCTCTGGGGAGTCCGTCAGTTTTGCTGACCACCTCCCCTTGAAGAGGTATTCATTAGGGAAGTTATAATTACAGACTTGCATCTCGCTGTTGTGAAGTAAAGTATATTTATACACAGCTGCCTTGCACTCTGCTGCTTCAATCCATTAGAACTATAAAACTCCACAATATTGACATCTAAACAAGTAGCTACATTGAAGTCAGCAATTTGGATACAATTCTGAGATATTGAAATGGATTATTCTGTCAGTTTAATGACTACTTTGTTTCTCCACACAGACGATATGGGCCAAGTGGCCTCTTTCTATGCCGTAAACTTTCCATGATTCTATAATTTCTTAAACTGATCAGTAGCCAAGGAAGGCAGCTGTTCTCTGTGCTACTCTTCCCTTTTTCTGATCACTGTAAAGTAAATCTGAATCTTGGGTGAGGACAAGGGCAGGCTTGGTGTACTCCCCTACTGGTTGAATAGCCCACGGACATTGACTCTCCAGGCCTCCACAATAAAAATTGCCATTTGATAAAATACAATGTTACTTGTGACCTTGGAATTATAAACCAGCATGTGAATGCCTTCAGGATTATAATACATTAATAATACAAGGAGCACTCCTAATCAAAAAAAAAGCTATTTTTATAATGTGTTCTATGTGTATCTGTGTAGAGAGGAGCCTTCAAAGTTGCAGGGAAAGATCCTTTGAAAAATGCGATCAGCAGAATAGTTGAAGATCCCACAGACACTGTTCATTGCCACTTTCCAATTTTACAACATTAAAGTGGGAGAAGTGTGGTAAGCTACTGTAATCTCTGTGGATAGTGTGGTAAGATACAGTGGTGTAATAAGATGCATGTGTCAAGATATAACTGGGGTACTCTTTACTACTTTAGGCCAGAAAAACTTTGTTGGTTCCAACTCCTCGGCTGAGAACAGGACTGTTCAACAAAATTGTCCCACCCCATGGGGCCTCAAAGGAAGTACTGCGAGTATGTTCTACCGCTCAGGTGGGTACGCCAGTAACAAACCAACTTCTTTTCATATTTTAAGCAACCCTTTGATGAATTCTAAACAGGGCAAGTGATTTGGTGTGCCACAGTATTCCACAGCAAATCCCACAAATTTCCACATTCATCACCAACATCCCTAAACACATCTGTGTTGGAGTGTAGACCTGTGTTGCTGCTTGAGTGTTATAACTTTGCGGAAAAGTTTTGGGGATGCTTAAAAAAAAAAGCCAGCTTTTGATCAACAGCTCATTTGCCCTAATTATGAGGTGTGTTGGCAACAAGCGGCCTATTTAGTTTCAAGATCAAGGAATCTGTTGACGGGGTTCAAAACTAGTTGTTCAGATACTCTTTGAAGTGCGCACTAGTTACTCAGTTTAGTCTGTAGTTTTGGCCATCACAAAAACCTACATGTTGGAAAATTCCGAAACTGACATATTTCCCTCGCCAGGAAAACACACTATACCTAGCGCTCATCCACAGGATTTTAAACTGACTAAAGTAATTACTTTATCCATTTTTGTCAAAATAATCTAAGGATGAAATCAACATTATGAACTTTGGGTAAACATGGCCAGACTGTTCCAAAAGCGTAGCCTTCCTGAAAACTCTAGGCGGTCCTTTCAGTTTTCAAACTTTTTTTATTTTTGTTAGATGTCTTCATTCGATAACTGTTTGCTATGTTGTGATGACCCAATTCAAAAGACTTTTCATCGCCAGTAAACTGAGCGGTAGTTGCCTTTTGACTAGGGGGAATAGTTTTCTTCATTGCCAACAGCTGAGGGCTCTGCTGGTAGTCGAGCACCACCTAGTGTTTCTTTCTGGTACACCGATTGCTACTGCTTGGAAGCGGCAATCAATTGGAGCCTGCAAATATTAACAGCTAGTTAAAGATTGGCAGCTCAAGTGATCTGGAACAGGGCACAAACTGGAGCAGTGGTTACATTGATTCAAGATCTGGTAGAGAATAAATGAGAGGACACAAAAACAATTGCCTTTAACAGAGGAAGAAGTTAAGAGGTAATGATGGGTCTTTCATTAACAGGGTCACCAGCCACATAAAATTGCCGCTGTGACAGGATATGAACTGTTAATGAATTAACCGAGAAGTAGACATGGAAAAAACGTGCAGAGAATCCACAGCAAACCATTAGATTCAGTAACGTGGTCACATGTCTTGGTATAATGATACCTGTGACTGTATCACAAGCGTTCCATTGGAAAAGGTTAACTCCTTGTGCTGGCACTGTGTGCTAACTGAAACTGTGATCTTTTTGTTCAAATCTGGCTGATGTGAAGTTAATATTTAAGTTCTCTTTTGTTTCTTATATTGATAGGGCTGTTATTTTGAGAAGCCTCTGTTTACAAGCTTACACATAACATTTTCAAATATCAGTTGGGTTACTCAAATAGTCTTCATTTGTTTAAGACGAATATTCACCCTTCAGTGCATTTTTACTTGGTTACACATTTACATGCTAACAGGTGCACCAAGTGTTTAGAAAGGTTCTGAGGTGGCTTTTGAATCTGAGCAGTTCCATATGTTCTGCTGTGAATTTCTACCTCTACTGGAATATTGTTATCCAGCTTTTCTATTTCCTCCCCCATCATCCCGAAGGATGAAAATTATCGATGGAAAGCTTAATATGGGTTATCTTGGAGCCACTGTTATGATCCTGTACAAGCCCCTATTGGCTTACAGCAGGAAAGAAATGCTTGCACTTATACAAAGGAAGAAAGAAAGACTTGCATTTCTATAGCATCTTTCACAACCTCAGGACCTCCCAAAGACAATGAAGTACCTGTTTATTGAAGTGTAATTAACTGTTGTAGTGTAGGAAACATGGCAGCCAATTTGGGAACAGCAAGCTCCCACAAACAGTAATACAGCAATGACCAGATAATTATGCCAGTGATATTGGTTGAGGGATAAATATTGGCCAGAGTATTGGGTACAACTCCTCTACTCTTATTAAAATACAGCCATGGGATCTTTTAAGTCCACAGTGGTGCAGTGGTTAGCACCGCAGCATCACAGCTCCAGCGACCCGGGTTCAATTCTGGGTACTGCCTGTGTGGAGTTTGCAAGTTCTCCCTGTGTCTGCGTGGGTTTCCTCCGGGTGCTCCGGTTTCCTCCCACATGCCAAAGACTTGCAGGTTGATAGGTTAATTGGCCATTATAAATTGCCCCTAGTATAGGTAGGTGGTAGGGAAATATATAGGGACAGGTGGGGATGTGGTAGGAATATGGGATTAGTGTAGGATTAGTATAAATGGGTGGTTGATGGTCGGCACAGACTCGGTGGGCCGAAGGGCCTGTTTCAGTGCTGTATGTCTAAAAAAAAAAATGACAGAAGGCAGACTGTTTAATCTCTCATCCCAGTGACTTCCAACAAACATGGGAGGCAGTAGAAAAACATCTATCCCCTGAATGTGTGAGCATTTCCACTCAGTTTCTCCACCTTTCTCTTTTGTTAATTTTCTATACTTTTCTGCATTGTTCTTCACTTTGCTGGGGTACAGTTGCATGGTCACTAGGTGCCCTTCAGTTCCTCTCTCCCACAGCCACAAGTCTCAACAGCAAATATACCAAGCATAATTCTGCCTGTTGTTAAACTTCTATAGAACCTTGATTCTTTCTTCTTCTTCTTCTTTGGCCTCCTTGTCTCAAGAGACAATGGGTAAGTGCCTGGAGGTGGACAGTGGTTTGTGAAGCACCGCCTGGAGTGGCTATAAAGGCCAATTCTAGCGTGACAGACTCTTCCACAGGCGCTGCAGATAAAATTGGTTGTCGGGGCTGTTACACAGTTGGCTCTCTCCTTGCGCTTCTGTCTTTTTTCCTAAACAACGGCTAAGTCACTTCGACTCGCCGCTTTTTAGCCCCACCTTTATGGCTGCCCGCCAGCTGTGGCAATTACTGGCAACTGACTCCCACGACTTTTGGTCAATGTCACAGGGCTTCATGGTGCGTTTGCAGACATCTTTAAAGCGGAGACATGGACGGCCGGTGGGTCTGATACCAGTGACGAGCTCGCTGTACAATGCGTCCTTGGGGATCCTGCCATCTTTCATGCGGCTCACATGGCCAAGCCATCTCAAGCGCCGCTGGCTCAGTAGGGTGTATATGCTGGGGATGTTGGCCGGCTCGAGGACTTCTGTGTTGGAGATGCAGTCCTGCCACCTGATGCCAAGGATTCTCTGGAGGCAGCGAAGATGGAATGAATTGAGACGTCGCTCTTGGCTGACATACGTTGTCCAGGCCTCGCTGCCGTAGAGCAAGGTACTGAGGACACAGGCTTGATACACTCGGACATTTGTGTTCCGTGTCAGTGCGCCATTTTCCTACACTCTCTTGGCCAATCTAGACGTAGCAGTGGACGCCTTTCCCATGCGCTTGTTGATTTCCGCATCGAGAGACAGGTTACTGGTTACAGGTAGGTGAACTCTTGAACCACTTCCAGAGCGTGGTCACCGATATTGATGGATGGAGCATTTCTGACGTCCTGTCCCATGATGTTCTTTTTCTTGAGGCTGATGGTTAGGCCAAATTCGTTACAGGCAGCCGCAATCCTGTCGATGAGTCTCTGCAGACTCTCTTCTGTGTGGGATGTTAATGCAGCATCGTCAGCAAAGAGGAATTCCCTGATGAGAACTTTCCGTACTTTGGTTTTCACTCTTAGACGGGCAAGGTTGAACAACCTGCCCCCTGATCTTGTGTGGAGGAAAATTCCTTCTTCTGAAGACTTGAGCGCACGTGAGAACAGCAGTGAGAAGAAGATCCCAAACAGTGTAGGTGTGAGAACACAGCCCTCTTTCATGCCACTCAGGATAGGAAAGGGGTCTGATGAGGCACCGCTATGCTGAATTGTGCCTTTCATATTGTCATGGAATGAGGTGATGATACTTAGTAGCTTTGGTGGACATCCGATCTTTGCTAGTAGTCTGAAGAGACCACGTCTGCTGACGAGGTCAAAGACTTTGGTGAGATCTATGAAAGCAACGTAGAGGGGCATCTGTTGTTCGCTGCATTTCTCCTGTAGCTGGCGAAGGGAGAATAGCATGTCAATGGTGGATCTCTCTGCACGAAAGCCACACTGTGCCTCAGGGTAGACATGCTCAGCCAGCTTCTGGAGCCTGATTAAGATGACTCGAACGAAGACTTTCCCCACTATGCTGAGCAGGGAGATTCCATGGTAGTTGTTGCAGTCACCGCGGTCACCCTTATAGAGGGTGATGATATTGGCATCGCGCATGTCCTGTGGTATTGCTCCCTCATCCCAGCACAGGCAAAGCAGTTCATGGAGTGCTGAGAGTATAGCAGGCTTGGCACTCTTGATTATTTCAGGGGTAATGTCGTTAGGCAACACTTAAAGCACTGTGTACAGTTCTGGATTCCATATTACAAAAAGGATGTGGAGGCATTGGGAAGGTAGAAAAAAGATTTACAAGGTTGATACCAGAACTGATAGGTTATAACCTATCAGAAAACTGAGCTGGCTGGCGCTCTTTTCTCTCTCGAAAAGAGAAGTCTGAGGGATGACCTGATAGGTTTTAAAATTATGAAGTGATTGGATAGGGTAGATGTAGGGAAACTGTTTCCACTTGTTGGGGGAATTCAAACCTAGGAACAATAGAAATAATATAGTCATCAATAAATCCAGTCAGGAACTCGAGAAAACTTCTTTACCAGAAAATGGTTAGAATGTGGAACTCACTACCACAGGGATTAATGGAGGCAAATAGATTGATGCATTTAAGGGAAAGCTAGATAACTAAATGAGAATGAAAGTAATAAAAGGAATTATTTAATGTGCTTAGATGAAGTAAGGTGGGAGGAGGCCCCTGTAGATCTTAAACACCAGCGTCGGCCAGTTGCACGGATGGCCTGTTTCTATACTGTACAATTCTGTGTCCTTACCTGCCGTTCCCTCACACGCATGCAGACATGTACATGCCCTCTTCCTGGAGCAGCTGATGAATAGCAATCAGGAGTCATAATCCTGACTGATTTTCTCCATGGCATCCCAAGACTGCTGAGGCTACTTGTAGTAAGCTACTCTCTGACCCCAGACCAGGATTCGAATGCAGGATCTTCCTGTCCTGTATGGCTTAAAAAAGAAAGCAATAGATTCATTCCACCTTTGAGTCTTTTCAGAGATTGCAGATATTTTACCGACATTCCTGATCATGTCTCCACTAACTTGCAGCCGGAGGAAAGGAATTTAGAAAAAGCTTATGCTTTGGCTGGGATATTGTGTGTACGAATAACTGCTGAAAGAATGAGAAAATGCCCTGCTCTATACCCATTGTATCTAACCAATGAAACATTCCTCCTTTAAAACTTCTTGCCATGACAAGACGTTCACAAAATTCAACTCACTGTAAATAGAACTCAACACACTGTAAAACCGTTATCAGCAGACCATTTTTTTGGTTAGGTGAATCACAAAAAATCCTTTGTTTGTGGTCACTGTTGCTCTAAAAAGAAAATCTTGGTCAGTGATCCGTTAATACATTAAAGGTGCCTTCAAATATTACAGCTGGATTTTTAACAGAATCCTTGTTCATCCCAATGGGACTCATAGGAATGTCGGAACAGGAGACGGTCATTTAGCTTCTTGAGCCTGTTCTGCCATTCAGGCTGATTTGTATTTTAGCTCCATCTACCTGCCTTGGTTCCGTAATTATTAATACCCTGACCTAACAAAAATCTATCAATCTCAGTTTTGTTACGACTGAGGTGGGAGGAGTGCGCTGTCTTTTCTAGTCCCACTTCTCCACAGGTCACAACATATATTTTAAAAATGTTTACCCAGTTACCGATTCGGTCAATCATATACTCTACACTTTATCCCAGAATAAAATACACCAACCAGGTTTCTTTAATAAACAAAAAAATTCAGTTTATTATCAAACAAGACTTATCCAGTAATCAAGCAAATCATTAACACTCAGATTGAAAGATGAAAGTTCCCTTTTTAAATTCCCCAATTACACTCACACAGACACTGGAAAAAATACCGAAGTTCTCCCTGCAGAGGTCTGTTACAAAAAAAGAATACTTTGACCAAATACTTGCTAATTCTTGAAGAAAAAAAGAGAAGATATGGAAGAATGTCAGTTGTCCCTTTTGGTCTGGTGTCCAGGTATACGGTGACTGGTCATTGGGATCCTGTCTGATAATAAACTGATAACTTTGTGTTTATTAAAGAAACCTGGTTGGTGTATTTTATTCTGGGATAAAGAGTAGAGTCTATGATTGACCAAATCGGTAACTGGGTAAACATTTTTAAAATGTATGTTGTGACCTGTGGAGAAGTGGGACTAGAAAACACAGTGCACTCCTCCCACCTCGGTCATAACAAAACTGAGATTGATAATTTTTGTTAGGTCAGGGTATTAAGAGTTCTGGGTATACGGTGACTGGTCACTGGGATCTTTTCTAAAGCAGTTCTTTTCAGGCAACGTTGAGAATTAATTTAGCAGGTTTTTTCAGCTTCTCAGGAGAGATGAAGCACCAAGGATTTTGGCTGTCCCACACTGGACCTTTGCAGGGTTTCTTCAAAGAGGTAGAGAAAGAGGTGAGGTTGGTGGTTTCGTTTTTTCCTTGGCAGGTAAAAAAATCAAACTTTCTTCAGAACAGTTCACACCTCAACTGAACTGAAAACAATATCTAAACCTCAAACAGAAAGTCAACCTCCTGACCTCCATAAACCTTGATATGTGGCCTCTCTGTAAACATCTTCCCCAGGTCACCAATGTTTCTGCTGTTTATTGAGCTTAAAGCACATCATTTCCAGCATAGGTTGTTTTCAAACAACATCTCAAGTGTCCTTTCAGTGAATTTGGTAAAATAAAATGGTCATGGAATCTTTTTAGTTTTAACACAAGTCCTCAAAAAAAAATATTTTAAAAAATGGAAGCCCTTTTCGTAACAGTTTTGAAATGATCAATTGACCCTCAGCCTCAACAGTTTTTTGAGCGAGAGTTCCAGATTTCCATTACCCTTTGTGGAGATAGGCTTCTTGGCTTCACCCTTGAATGGCCTAGCTCTAATTTTAAGTTTATGGCACCCTGTTCAGGACTTTCCCCACCAGAGGAACTAGTTTTTATCTACCCTGTCCATTCCTTTAATCATAAACAACTCAATTAGATCACCCCTTAATCTTCTGTAACTCAAGGGAATAGAAGACTAGCCTAATCATTATTCACAAAAGCCAAATACTGTGGATGCTAGAAGTCTAAAATAGAAGCAGAAAATGCTGGAAATATTCAGCAGGTCAGGCAGAATCTGCAGACGGAGAAACAAAGTTAGCATTTCAAATTGATTACTTTTCATCAGAATCCTAACAACTCTTTTAGGTTTCATTTTGGTGAATCTGCTTTGCACTCCCTCCAAGATCAATATATATATATACTGCGGTGCCCAGAACTAAACGCGGTCTAACTAAACGGGGTCTAGCAAGCGATTTAGAAAACTGAAACATAAGGGCTGAATTTTACTAGCCCCTCAACGTCGGGGATTGGGGGGTGGGGGGGGGGCTGCAAAATATTTGTTTGGTGGGGAGACCTTCATTTAAATATTAAAATTAGATAAGTAAACATGCAGATGAACCTACCTGGTCACGGTGGCCATCCCACGCCGATACTACTGGCGCCGGCTGCAACTCGCAAGCCTTTGGAATTCGGGTTCCGAGGCGAGACACTGGTGGAGAGAGGAGAGGACTGAAATTATCAGTGTGGGAAGTGGGGGGGGGGGGGAACAGGAATAATACATCTTATTGTCTGTGGGGCTGGTGGGAAGGGGTCGAAGGGCAAATGTTAAGAGGTTGGGGGTGAAAGTGCGGGTTAGGAATAAAGTTCCCTTTGATGGCAATGCCACGGAAACAAACATTGGGGGGGAGGGAGGGGAAAGGGCCTCCAGTATTTATTGAATTTTTTTATACATATTGCTGCACAAAATAACTTTTTAAATATTAAAATTTCTCCTATGGGCTTGCAGCCCTGTAAAAATGGCGCCTGCAGGGTGGCGCCAGACGCTGTTGCCAGGGACGCAACGGCCGCCCCCTCTACGTCATCCGGGGCAGCCTACTCCATTTAAGCAAGCCCTCCGTGCGAAATATCGCTGGGGCTCAGCTGCAGCATTTCCATGTTAGGAGGCCGCCGAGTTCAAAGCACACTACCACAATGTGCGGCGCGCTAATAAAATTCAGCCCATAAGTTTCAGTATCAGTATTAAATCAGACACCATTTCAGTATTTATTTTACATCTTTCCTGTGGCAACTGCATGCACTACCTTCTCTTATAAGAACTTAAAAAATGTTCTGCCAGTTTGAGCCAATATTCAAGAATGACTTTTTATCCTATTAGTTGCTGAATTTTTTTCCAAGGGCAATTTTAAGTTGACTGTGTAAGGTGGCAGCCAGTGGATAGTACTCCAAGAAGCTGAGCTGTGCGCCTTCGTCAGTGTCCAAGATATGATTTTTCCTGTCTCTCAAAGCTAGCAGTGTTAGTTCCATTGGAGAGACAATATAGACTGACGACAACTGGTTAATGCATAAAGTGGAGAACAAGGTTTGCAGTAACAGGTATTTCCTTAAACAAACCTCTTTTGGGTACCCCAAGTACAAGTACAGCTGAAATAGGGAATCTTTCGTGGACTTTATTCCATAAGGTAAAGAAGCCAAATATGTGAGTTAAGGATTCTTTTGCTTCAATAAGAGAGAGGGTTTTAGTGATGCAGAGGCGAACATGTCTGAGGAGACCAGATTTCCAGTCCAAATGTAAAAACAAGAGAGGTGTGAACAGCTGTTGTTCTTCAGAAGCTGGATGATGTTTTGTGCGTTAATATAAATGCTTTTTATCGCTGAACAAAGGACAAACACACAGTGTATGTACTTAGAATATAAAAGGGTGTAGATTAGGTTATAGAAAGTTGGCTATTTAGTTTGGATACTGAACGTATAAGTGTAAAATTAACACGCCTTAATCAGGGGATTAAAAAATCTGACCCTAGAGAAGCTGGTTAATTTGGGGTCAGTTGACAATTGTAAAAAGGAGCTAGATTGAGATGCCTTGAGAATAATGAAAATATGTAATCAAATATATTGTAATATAATGCGTTTATTTTTGGAAATCTTACTGATTTGTTTTCATTTTGTTCAAAGTGTACATTATTAACATTACAATTTAATTTTATTAGAAGTCTGGATGTATTTGTTGCTCATATTGCAAGTGTTAAAGAGTTCCCTGTACACTCCATCTAATGTTTCGGATTAGTCATTTAAGTATTTTTGGGATCTTGGATGTGCTGCCCTGCTCCGTGTATGACTTTATGTATAATAGCATCAGATAATTTGCTTATTAAATAAAGAATTGGCTTGTAAAGGTACCTCAGTACAGGAAACACAAAGACCATATTTTGGTAATTTTGAACACAGTTAAAAATTTATGAAATCTAAGTAATTAATCGTTTAGGAGCATTTACTGTTGTGGAGTGACAGAAATAGCTCTGATAATTATGGATGAGGAAGTTCGTTCAGCCCATCTTCATTCATCCATCTAGAGAGATCCTAACAAAGTCACCCCCCCCCCCCCCTCCCTCCCAACCCACCTCCTGCTATTGTAGCATCCAGTTGTTTTTTAAGTGACTCCTGGGTTTTTGTCTCCATTAATCTATCTGGGAGTTTATTTCACATATTTATCATTTTGTGTAAAGAAGAATTTCCTGATATCTGCCCTAAATGTGTCCTCCTGTAGATTGCATCTATGTCTCCTTTTTCTACTCCTGTAGTTTAAAGCAATGTTCCATGTTAACTTTTGCTATACCCTTAACAACTGTAAATACTTCTAATATCATCTCTCGGACACCTGCAGGTTGAAATGTCTAAACTCGCCAGTCTTTTCTCCTAACTTGTATCTCTAACCTTGTGGCTCTTCCCTACATTGGCTCCATTGCTTGAATGGACCTCTTGGCAATCAGAACTCGATGCAGCTTTCATAGTGCCATCTGACTAGGGCATTACACCTACTGCTTTGGTTAACTTCCTATTAGCTTTGCTAATTTAATTACCAGAATGCAATTGATAACACCAACTACTATTTAATGATGAGTACTATATCATATATTGGGTGCAGAATCACCGTTTTAGATTTTTTCCCAAAAAAAGGGCAAAATCCATGACAATTTTCTAAAAAGAAAATTGGTTCTGCTCTCACATCTCATTGTGTGCTAGCTGAGGACATAGTGAAGGTGACATTTGACTTCGGCAGGTGGCACAAAATGGGCAGTGCTGAAACAGCCATTATATAACCTGTAATAAAAGCAAAATACTGCGGATGCTGGAAATCTGAAATAAAAACAAGAAATGCTGGAACCACTCAGCAGGTCTGGCAGCATCTGTGGAAAGAGAAGCAGAGTTAACGTTTCGGGTCAGTGACCCTTCTTCGGTTCCGAAGCAGGGTCACTGACCCGAAACGTTAACTCTGCTTCTCTTTCCACAGATGCTGCCAGACCTGCTGAGTGGTTCCAGCATTTCTTGTTTTTATTATATAACCTGCACTGTTTTCCTTTTCTATTGAAATGAAACAGAAAATTGAATTGGGTGCATGGCCAGCCTCAATATGTTACCATCCATTTTGTGCCCCAGGTGAGGTTAAATTAAAACCTCTGTGACTAAAGGTTCCTGTTCACCTGCCACCTGATCCCATTTGCCAAGCAGTAGGCTGCATATGCTCACCATAGTTTCTGTCACTGTACGCAGTAAAGATAAGCTCGGTTGAGAGTATATTTCCCGAACCATTTGTGTTGGAAATTAAGATAGTTAAGTTTCTTTTTTATATTTTAAATGGAAAGATTTGCATTTATAAAGTGCTTTTAAAGGCCTCGGGATGCCCCAACGTGCTTTACAGCCAATGAAGTGCCTTTGAAGTGTTGTCACTATTAATTATATAACATTTGTGTCGGACCAGGGTATTTCACCTGAAATTTATCTTCCCATTCAAATTTTGATGCTTGGTTAGCAAATATACCTCTCTTCTACGATGTGATAGAAAACTTTATTTTTTTTTCCACCCCAGGGAGTGAAAGATTTCAGTGTACCTGTGGGACTTGATGCAACAGTTCGTGTGGACCTGGTTGTGGTGGGTTCTGTGGCTGTATCCGACAAAGGTAACATTTAGAATATAAACCCCCCCAAAAAAGTACTTACTATTGTAAAATTAAAAAGTAAGTGGAAATCTGTCACTGTTTAAGACTTCATAGCACCAATTAACAACAACTTGCGTTTATATTGAACCAGTAATATAATAGTCATTCCAAGGCACTTCCCAGGAGCGTTTTCAGACAAAATTTGACACCAAACCATAGAAAGAGATATAGGGTCAAGGAGGTAGAGTTTAAGCAGCATCTTGAAGGAGGATAAAGAGGTGGAGAGATTTAGGGAGGGAATCCTTGGGGCCTAGGCAGCTGAAGGCATAGCTGCCAATGGTGGAGCGAGGAAAATTGGGGATCAACAAGAGACTAGAATTGGAGGAGTGCAGAGAGTCCAGAAGATTGTAGCGCTAGAGGAGGTGGGAGGCCATAGAGAGATTTGAAAACAAGGATGGGATTGGGAGCCAATGTAGGTCAGTGAACATAGGGGTGATGGGTGAACAGGACGTGGGTACAGGCAGCAGAATTTGGGTTGAGCTCAAATTTGCAAAACAGTTAGTTAAAACCTGGTGGCTTTGTATGATGCCAGGTTTTTAAGTTTTTTGTTTCCTGATTTATACTTTACCTTTATTTTTCTGAGGAGCCTTCCTAACCACGTAAACTCTTTTATAAGATTGGTCGATACAGGTGCTGATCTGAGAGTTCATATTGCTATCTGTTTGTTTCCTCATTCAGCCAGAAAGAACTATGCTTACAGTTTGAGTTTGAATGAAACAGCTTTGATTTTCTACAGATCGGCAAGAAGTTATTAACTCAAATTACTCAAGTATTAAGCACTGGGGGAATAACAGTTAATTATGTTGAACCTTTCATGTGACAAAAGCCACATTGAAATCTACACAAAATAAATGAGAGATACAAACTAATTTACATAAACTAAATGCGTGGCCTATAATTTTAACTACATGCAATAACTCTAAATTTAAATAAATGTTGAAAATGTTTTAAGATTTTTATTCACAAGAGTAAAAACAATGTGTGGGATATTTCATTATTCTAAACAATCGATTTTAAATAGCGTTTTGTAATTTTGGAAGTCATGTATTATTAATGTGAGTATCTAATCAAATCTAAAGATCCTCTTGGAATTGGGAGTATCTTGGTTTTTAAAAAAATTATTTGATCTTGGGATGTGAGCATCACTGGCAAGGCCAGCATTTATTTTCCATCCCTAATAGCCCTTGAGAAGGTGGTGGTGAGCTGTCTTCTTGAACCACTGCAGTCCGTGTGATGTAGGTGCACCCATAGTGCTGTTAGGGAGGGAGTTCCAGGATTTTGACCCTGTGACGGAACGGCAATATAGTTCCAAGTCAGGATGTTGAGTGACTTGGAGGGGAATTTGCAGGTGGTGGTATCTCCATGAATTTGCTGCCTTTGCCCTTTTAGGTGGTAGAGGTCGTGGATTTGGAAGGTGCTGTTGAAGAAGCCTTGGCAAGTTACTGCAGTGCATCTTGTAGATGGTACACACTGCTGCCACTGTGCGCTGGTGGTGGAGGGAGTGAATGTTTACAATGGTGGATGGGGTGCCAATCAAGCGGGCTGCTTTGTCCTGGATGGTGTCGACCTTCTTGAGTGTTGTTGGAGCTGCACTCATCCAGGCAAGTGGAGAGTATTCCATCGACCTCCTGACTATGCCTTGTAGCTGGTGGATAGGCTTCGGGAAGTCAGGAGGTGAGTTATTCACTGCAGAATTCCCAGCCTCTGACCTGCTCTTTGTAGCCGCAGTATTTATATGGCTGGTCCAGTGACGTTTCTGTTCAGTGGTAACCAAAGGATGTCGATGGTGGGAGATTCAGCGATGGTCATGCTGTTGAACGTCAATGGAAGATGGTTGGATTCTTTCTTATTGGAGATAGTCATTGCCTGTGTTATAAAAGTACTTCCTTTTTAAATATTTTATGAGGATTTGTGTTTTAAAATTGTGGAAATGGATTCCTTTGGAGGACTGACGTGATTCCAGAGATGCTGGACTTTGGCTTTTTTTAAAGGTCACTGGAAGGAGTTTGGGATTTTGTTTAAAAACTGAAAGTCACATGTCTTCAGCTAATTTAACAGCAGTTGCCTTCTGACTATGGGAATTATTTACAGGGAACTGACATGTCAAGATTTATGGTGGTCAAGAGTTGGTTTTGGTTTGGATATTGTTTTAAATCAGTTGGGTTTACAGCCTGCTGAGAGAAGCACCCAGCTCATCCTTTCTGCACCTCTCTGAGAAACCCTGAGAATCCCGTGTGTGATAGCTGAAACCCTTGATGCCGCATTTCTCCTGGAAAGCCTGCCAGACTAATCCTTGATGTCGTCTGTAGAGAACTACTCCTAAAGGATCCCAGTGACAGCCGTCTACCCATATTTGGAACACCAGAAAAGTGACTACTGATATCATTCCATATCTTAGCCTTTCCTTCAAGAATTAACAAGTATTTGGCCAAAGTATTTTTTTGTCTTTTTTTTTGTAAAGCGATCTCTGCAGAGAAAATCTCTATTTTTTCTTTAACCAGTGTGTGTGTGTGTGTGTGTGTGTGTGTGTGTGTGTGTGTGTGTGTGTGTGTGTGTGTGTGTGTGTGTGTGTGTGTGTGTGTGTGTGTGTGTTGGGCTAAATTTGAAGGGAACGTTTATATTTCAATCTGTGTGTTAATGATTTGCATCTTTACTGAAGATGTCTTGTTTTATAATAAAATGATAATTTTGTTGTTTAATGAACCTTGTTGGTGGGTTATATTCTAAGATAAAAAAAATAATTAGCTGTATTGTTAATTGGGTAAACATTTAAATATATGTTGTGACCTGTGGAAGAGTGGAACTAGAGAAAGGCAGTGCACTCCTCCCACCTCGATCATAACACCTGGCACTTGTGTGGCGTGAGTGTCATTTGCCACTTATCAGGCCAAGCCTGAATGTTATGCAGGTCTTGCTGCATGCGGGCATGGACTGCTTCAGTATCTGAGATGTTGTGAATGGTACTGAACACTGTGCAATTATTGATGAACATCATCACTTCTAACCTTATTTTGGAGGGAAGGTCATTGATGAAGCAGTTGAAGATGGTTGGACCTTGGACACTACCCTGAGGAACTCCTGCGGTGATGTCCTGGGGCTGAAATGATTGACAGTCAACAGCCACAACCATCTTCCTTTGTGCTAGGTATGACTCCAACCAGTGGAGAGTCTTCCCCCTGATTCCCATTTTGCTAGGGCTCCTTGATGCTATACACGTTTAAATGCTTCCTTGGCGTCAAAGACAATCACTCTCACCTCACCTCTGGAATTCAGCTCTTTTGTCCATGTTTGGACTAATGCTGTAATGAGGTCAGGAGCTGAGTGGCCCTGGCGGAACCCAAACTGAGCATCGGTGAGTAGGTTGTTGCTGAATAAGTGTTGCTTGATAGCACTGTCACGACAACATCCATCACTTTGCTGATGATTGAGAGTCGACTGATGAAGTGGTAATTGGCTGGATTGGATTTGCCCTGCTTTTTGTGGACAGGACATACCCGGGCAATTTTCCACATTGTTGGCCTGTGTTGTAACTGTACTGGAACAGCTTAGTTATGGGCACGGCTAGTTCTGGAGCACAAGTCTTCAGTACCACAGTTAGGATGTTGTCAGGGCCCATAGCTTTTACTGTATCCAATGCCTTCAGCCATTTCTTGATATCACATTGAGTGAGGAATATGCCAGGCCATGAGATTCTGGTTGAGTACAGTTCTGCTGCTGCTTATGGCCCACAGTGCCTCATGGATGCCCAGTTGTGAGCTGCTAGATCTGTTATGAGTCTATCCCATTTAACATGGTAGTACTGCCTCACAACATGATGGAGGGTGCCCTCTGTGCGAAGATGGGACTTGGCTTTCACAAGGACGGTCCAGTATCCTCTCCTACCAATACTGTCATGAACAGATGCATCTGTGACGGTAGAGTTGGGAGGACGAGGGTGAGTACATTTTTCCCTCTTGTTGGTTCTCTCACCATCTGCCGCAGGCTCAGTCTGGCAGATATGTCCTTCAGGACTTGGCCAGCTTGGTCAGTAGTGGTAATACTGAGTGACTGTTGGTGATGGGCATTGAAGTGTCCCATCCAAAGTACATTCTGTTCCCCTGCTACCCTCAGTCCTTTTTCCTAGTGGTCAACATGGAGAAATACTGATTCACTAGCTGAGGGAGGGCAGTATGTGCTAATCAGCAGGAAGTTTCCTTGCCTATGTTTGACCTGCTGCCATGAGAATTCATGAGGTCTGGAGTTAATGGTGAGGACTCCCAGGGCCACTCCCTCCAACTGTGCTGCTTCCTCTGATGGGTCTGTCTTGCCAGTGGGACAGGACATACCCAGGGATGGTGATTTTGGTGTCTGGGATATTGTCTGCAAGTTATGATACGGTGAGTATGACTATGTCAGGTTGTTGGTTAAATAGTCCTTGGGACAGCTCTTCCAATTTTGAGACAAGTCCCCAGATGTTACTGAGGAAGGGTCGACTGGACAGTGTGTGCCTTTGTCGGTTCCTAGTTCAATGCTGGGTGGTCCATCCGGTTGTATTCTTACTTGTCTTATCTGTCGCAGGTTGATACAACTGAGTGGCTTGCTAGGCCATTTCAGAGGGCAGTTAAGAGTCAACCACATTTCTGTGGGTCTGGAGTCACATGTAGGCGAGACCGGATAGGGGCAGCAGATTTCCTCCTCTGGAGGAAATTAGTGATCCAGATAGGTTTTTAGTGACAATCCGGTAGTTTCATGATCATTATTAATGAGGCTAGCATTTTTTGTTCCAGATTTATTAATTGAATTTAAATTCCCCCAGCTGCAGTGATGGGATTTGAACTCATGTCTCCGAAGGATTAGTCTAGGCGTCTGGATTACTAGTCCAGTAACATTACCACTATGCTACAGTCCCTAATGGTCATATTCCCTGGTTTGATGTTAGAACATCACCAGGTACTTGTGTTCAGTGATAATGGTCACTCCCATAAATGAACCCTCACTCCCTACTAACTGGGGTATGAGTTTACACATGCAGCCGCTGGTGACTACATGCATATTTAAACTCAAATCCCTGATGCAGGAACCAAAATTTATAATTCTGAGCCGCATCTCAAATTGGTGTTAAAACTGTGTGGATTTTCAGCTGCAGTCTAACCTTTAAGGGAACATACCATTTATTTCAAGAATTACACTGAAAGGGACAAATACTAGCTCTTTTTTTTAGTTTTCTTCCCTATATAAACTAGTGCATCTTCTCATTATACAGGAACATCAGAGGAAATTTTTTAATCATTTTGTGAAGTATACGGTAGACAAGAAGTTAGAAATAGCCACCATATTTTGTCATAAAACAAATTGGCCAGGATTTTGCCCTTGGCGGACGGGACTGACTTTTCAGTCGGTGGCGAATCCGCTTCCGCCTGGCCTGGGGATCCGACCTGTAATTGTTCTGAAGCAGGACTTCCACCTGCTTGAGGCAGGAAGTCCCGCCTAATAGAGCTGCTGGCCAATTAGCGGGCCGGCAGCTCTTAGTCCCAGCAGCGCCACTGGGAGTGGTGGCCACTGCTGGGACTACAGCCCAGCCGACAGAAGATGATGTCGGGAAGCCATCAAACCAAGGTAAATTTTTGTTTCCTCGCTGAGGGTGATCGGTCAGGCCCCAGCGAGACAAGGGTGGTCAATTGGGGGGACGGGGGGCATGTTGGGTGGTGGGAGTGGTTGGGGCAGCGGAAACGGCCCTCTATCGGACACAGGGTGCATGATCATGAGGCCTTCCACCCCCCCCACCCACCCCAGGCAGTCAGAGAGCCGCCTGCTTTTGTCAGTGGTGGCGGGCGGAGGCCCTTAAGTGGCCGTTGGGCGGGCTGTTTTTTTCCGCCGTCACCCTGCGTAAAGTGGTGGCGGAGGTGGTTGCGGGACTGGGTCGGGAAGGGCCCCCTCGAGCCTCCTGCTCCAATTTACACCCTCCCATACCCCCCCCCCCCCCCCCCACCTTCTTCCCGCTCTTTGTCGGGGTGTAAAATTCAGCCCATTCTGTATATTTGTGTGTGAAACTGATACTGTAAGGGAGGGGTTCTCCACATGTAATTTACTTTGAGTTTTTAGAACTATTAAAAATGCAAATGTTCACTTCACAATTGCTCATTTTTTTCTTTTGTCTGTGATACAGTTCTTTATATATAAATTGTGTTTACTGTCAAGGCTGGAGAATTGGAAAAGGAGAAGGCTTTGCTGATCTGGAATACGCGATGATGGTATCGATGGGAGCTGTTGATGAGAACACAGTTATTGTCACCACAGTGCATGACTGTCAGGTTTGTTGAACAAAAAAGAGTGCAAGGAAATGTGAAGTGAATCATTCTGGTAGTGTGTTCATTTAAAAACAAAAAGTGGCATCGAATGTGTTTTGCATCAGTAGTTCATAACAGAGATCATCTTATAAAAATGAACCTTGAAGTGAATATAATGGGCAGTCGCACTGGCTGCACTCTGAGCGTAAAAGTCACAGATATATAGACACATGAAAATGACTGGAAAAGACCAGCTGGTCCATCAAGCCTATCTCACACCTATGATGCCTGGAGCATGATGACCAGACACTTACTAATCCAATCCCCAGCCTTGCGCTGCAACCATGTAATTTCCTGGGAGAGGCAAGAAGCCAGACAATAAAACCAGGGCTAACAATGAGGGGAAAATATCTTGGAAAATTCCTTTTCAACCCGCCTCAGGCAATCAAAACCAGTCCAGAAGATCACGTTGACCAAGTGTGCATTAATTGTTAATCCACTTATATTTTATATGAAACATGATTTGATAGAGGTGTACAAGATTTTGACAGATAAGGTAGACAAGGACAAGCTGTTCCCATTAGCTGTTGGTCTGAGGACTAGGGGACACGGTTTTGGGCAAGAGATGCAGCGGGGAATGTGAGGATTAACATTTTTATGCAGGTAGTGGTAATGACCTGGAACTCGCTGCCTACGAGGGTGGTGGAAGCGGAGATGATCAATGATTTCAAAATGAAATTGGATGGACACTTGAGAGAAATAAACTTGCAGGGCTGTGAGGATATAGTTGGGGAATGGGATTGACTGGATTGCTCTATGGGCTGAATGGCCTCCTTCTGTGCTGTTATGACGCTATGATGTAAGTCCTGCCGTAGTGCTCTCTTGAAGGCGTTCAGGGAGTCAGCATCTTCCATACCAGCCTGAAACGTATTCCAGAGTTTCACTGCTTGCTGGGAAAAGCAGAACTGCCTAACATCTAGCCTATTCCTGCATTTTCAGAGTTTACATGCATATACATACCCTGGTCCTCCCCAATCTGTCAATTGGAATGCAATCCAGTTTGCACTACAGCATGAATCAACCATTGCACATGGGTAATGCTGAAAATTGTGTTGTAACTAAGGCCATCAATAGAATATTTTCTTTTCAACTAGAATAAATAAATAAGAGCTACAGGAGAGGATAAAGGAAACTGCAAATGGTGAAATCTGAAATAAAAACTGAAAGTATTGCAATTGGACAGTGGTACATTCTGTTGTATTGAAGGGTTACGCCCAGAAAATTAACTTGTCTGTTTCAGATGTTGATGAACCTGCTGTGCATTTCTAGCATTTTCAGTTTATATTTTAAAGAGCGACAGTATTTGACTGGAGCCAATCTGTAACTGAGAGCACTGAAAATGTGTTTCTTTTTGAAGTCCTGACGATGTCTGCGTTCAGAGACTGCTGAGAGTACTGGCTCTCATTCCAAAAATTTGTACAAATTATATGTTGTAATGTCACCGGTTCTATTCATGAGGTTCAGAAAGGAAATAAAAACAAGGCTACATTGCAAGGGCAGAGTGATTTTATTGTACAACAGATTAGAAAAGGTGAAGGATCTCATTATATAGAGAGACTATTGAAACTGGGATTGTTCTCCTTCTGGAGCAGAGAAGATGAAGGAGCAATTTGATAGAGGTGTTCAAAATTATGAAGGGTTTGGATTGAGTGCATAAGGAGAAACTGTTTCCAGTTGTAGGAGGGTCAATAGCCAGATAGAACAGATTTAATAATCATTAGTAAAAGAACCAGAGAGGAGATGAGGAGACATTTTCTTACTCAAAAGCTATAATCTGAAATACACTGCCTGAAAGGGTGATGGAAGCAGATTAAATATTAACTTTTAAAATGGAATTGTACACATACTTGCAAAGGAAACATTTGCAGGGCTTTGCGGATAGGAAACAGGAGTGCAACTAACAGATTAGATTAGAGATACAGCACTGAAACAGGCCCTTCGGCCCACCGAGTCTGTGCCGACCATCAACCACCCATTTATACTAATCCTACACTAATCCCATATTCCTACCAAACATCCCCACCTGCCCCTATACTTCCCTACCACCTACCTATACTAGTGACAATTTATAATGGCCAATTTACCTATCAACCTGCAAATCTTTTGGCTTGTGGGAGGAAACCAGAGCACCTGGAGAAAACCCACGCAGACACAGGGAGAACTTGCAAACTCCACACAGGCAGTACCCGGAATCGAACCCGGGTCCCTGGAGCTGTGAGGCTGCGGTGCTAACCACTGCGCCACTGTGCCGCCCTTAAAACTATTTCAAAGAGCCAGCACAGGAATTATGGGCTGAATGGCCTCTTTTAGTGCTGTGTGATTCTGCGATTCTATCACAGTGGTTTCAGCCTCAAGACCTTTTAGAAAATGCACCTGCTATTTTGATATTCTGCTCTATCTTTCCTTCACTGACTCCTGTCCACTATTATAGCAATGGATCTGAATTTGGGGTGGGATCCACAACATCATGTGAAAGTGGGAGGTGGGAGTGGGGTGTGTCCGCTGTATATACAGTGCAGAGTGGGCTGGCTATCTCATCTGGGGTGGAGCATGCATGAAGGAGTGATTGGTAGTGGCGCGAATGCAAATATATTTTCTTTAAAAAGTTATTAAAACTCTTTACATGCAGCACTTCCTCATAAGTATTATATAGTATAATTTAGATGGAGTGTCCATGATTACTAACCCATTTGGAAAGGGACTCTCAACCAAAAGAAAATTGAGAACCACTGTATTACAGGGTCCCATGGGACTAGGCAGAGTTGTCATAACCAAAGATGGATGCAATATAGAGCAGAGTACCTGAAAAAGCAATCAGATTTTAGTCAAATGACAACCATGTTAACATTGGCCTCATTGAAAAGTTATCCAAGGCAATAATTTTAGTGTTAGCATTATTTTGTCTTGGGGTTAAAATCCTATTCCAGGACTTGATTTTATAGTCTAGATTGACACTCCAGTGCACAACTGAGGGACTGCTACATCATTAGTAGTTTCTTTGAATGAGATGTTGAACTAAGGCCCTGTCAGTTGAGCTAAACATTAAAGTTCCCTGGGCACTTTTTGAAAATAATAGGGAATTTTCCCAGTGTCGTGGCTGATGTTGCTCCCTCAACTAAAAATAAAGTGCTGGAAATACTCAGCAGGTCAGGCAGCATCATTGGAGAGAAAGAAGCAGATTTGATGTTTCTGTTCGATGACTTTTCATCAGAACTAGAAAAGGTTAGAGATGTAACCGCTTTTAATCAAGTACAGGGGCAGGGAAAGGTGGTGGGGGTGAGGGGGTGCACTGAAAAGAACAAAAGGGAAGATTTCTGGTTGGATCAAATGCAGGAGTGGTTAAATGACAAAAGGGATGATGGTGCATACAAAAGGGAGTGGTAATGGGACAAGAAAAGAAACAAAAGATGGGTTTAGAGGAGATGTAAATGACCACAGCAGAATCATTACCAACAGCTGCTGTCTGAAAAATTGGGAGCAGTAGTTAAGCAGTATTTTGCTTTTACAACCTCCTTATAATGAGAGAAGGCTATAATATCTGTTCCTTCTGCAAGCAATGTACAATCTGCCCATACGGGTTCCAAACTGCAGCCTCCAGATCACATGCAAGTCCCCATTCTGAGCCCTGGCAACCTGGTCCTCAAAACCTAGACAGCCCAAGTCCTATTGATGCTTCAATTTCTTATTCACTGGTTTGTCCTGTTTCAAGTGCCTGTATTATAGTATATTTAATAAGCATTATTTAACAATAACGCTATTTAACAAGAACATTGACAGGCCATTGTCGAGTATTTTCAGGGGAACATTTGTCCTTCTTTTGACTTCCTAATTCTTGATTGGAAGCCAATATAAATCAATTTATGTACTGTGCAAAAGGTCTTCATAACAGATAAATCACTTTCATAGTTTCAATTATATGGCCACAGTCTCCATGGCAAAGGAATTTTGATTCATCCATGACACTTTCACAAATTTCCTATCATCATCACAGTCATCATGATCTGGCATTGACTGCTTACTCACAAATGAAAGTGGTCTGCAGACATTTCTTAGTCCAGATCTACAGACTAACCTGCAGTCAAGAGCTCACTAATGGAGCACTGGCAGCTTCATTTACCAATTATGAAGACTCATGCCGGTGTTGGGACACTTTCGTCATTTGACGTTATTTGGATATTGAATTACTGAAACATTTGATGATGATCATCTCTGGTTTGATTTGATCCCATGCTTTCTTAATCCAATAAGTGACATCAATAACAACAACAACTTGTATTTATATAGCACCTTTAACATAATAAAATGTCCCAAGGTCCTTCACAGGAGCATTATGAAGCAAAATGTGACACAGAGCCATATAAGGAGATATTGGAACAGATGGCCAAAAGCTTGATCAAAGAGGTAGTTTTAATCATAGAAATTTACACCACTGGAAGAGGCCATTCAGCCTGCCATGTCCATGCTGGCCGACAAGGAGCCATCCAGCCTAATCCCACTTTCTGGCTGTTGGTCCATTGCCTTGTAGGTTGCAGCACTTCCATTGCATATCCAAGTACTTTTTAAATGTTATGAGGGTTTCTGCCTCTACCATCCTTCCAGGAAGTTAGTTCCAGATTCCCACCACCCTCTGGGTGAAAAAAATTCCCTTTGAATCCCTTTTAAATCTCCTACCTTTTGCCTAAATCTATGCTCCCTGGTTATGGACCCCTCAACCAAATGGAATAGGGTCTTTCAAGACCCCTCATAATTTTATACACTTCAATTAGATCTCCCCTCAGCCTCCTCTGTTCCAAAGAAAGCAACATAGCCTAGCCAATCTTTCCTCCGAACTAAAATTCTCTAATCAAGGCAACATCTTCGTCAATCTCCTCTGTACCCTCTCTTGTGCAATCACTTCTTTCCTATAGTGCAGTGACCAGAACTGCATGTGGTACTCCAGCTGTTGCCGAACTAGTGTTTTATACAGCATAACCACCCTTCTCTTATATTCTATGCCTTGGCTAATAAAGGCAAATACCCCATATGCCATCTTAACCACCTGTCCAGCCACCTTCGGAGATCTGTGGGCATGCACTTTGAGGTCCGTCTGTTCCTCTACACTTCTCAGTATGCTACCAATTTTTGGGTATTCCCTTGCCTTGTTAGCCTTCCCAAATGTATCACCTTACACCTCACCGGACTGAACATCACTTCCCACTGTTCTGCTTATCTGACTAGTCTATTGTGTTATGACCGACCGCTCAAGACAAAGCCCCCAGTCAAAATATATGATTCTGATTGTGGAGGGAGAAACACACTGTTGATTCAGTCCCGCCCCTCCACAGATCGCCTAACATATCATTTTAAACTTTCCAAATTGAAGAAAACCACAGCCGAATTGACCATCTGTTAACCCCCCGAATGATGCGAACCAAACCATGTGTCTTTAGATCAACAAATTAACTGTTTAATTAGCAAAGCTAAATTCTTAAACACTACTAAGATATAAACAACATTTAAAATAGAAAAATTAGTGTCCTTGCATATTTATGCTCTTGTTGAAGTGAAATGTTCCAATGTGGAACAGTCCAAGGTTGCTTGTAGTCCTCACAGCCGTCCGATGGGGGGAAAAAATGGTTCTTCAACAGTAGAACAGCCCCTAGTCTAATTCAGCAGTTGAATTGATGCTCTTCTTTTTCAGAGATGAATTTCAGCAATTACAGTTCAGTAGTTAAAGGAATTGGTTGTTTTATTTTAAGAAATTAGTCTGGCTTGACATCAGAATTCTGAGAGTATAATAAATAGGGTTTAAATAAATGGAGAGAGAGTTCTCTCCTTCAGTATATGCTGGCAGACAGTCTGTGTATCTGTTAACTGTGTCTCAAAAGCCAGTTTTTCAGCTAGTTTCAAATGTCAGTCAGCAACATTGTATCTCGTGTCCTTGGTCCTGAATGGCTGTATCCTACGGCAACGAGAATGCATATTTGAAGCTGGCTGTATCCTATGGCAACAAGAATGCAACCTTTCAGTCAGTCCCTGGAGCTTTCTCCCTTAAAGCAGTACTGATCCTGTTACAGCCTTAAAGGCATACTGCATACGTCCCGGAAAAGAAAAGAAAAACTGCAGGATCATAACAATTGATATCCTCCTGCAGTCGACAACTTTCTTCCTCATTATCAACCACATGGCCAATTTTTGTATCATCTGTGAACTTCTTAATCATACCCTTACATTCAAGTCCAAATCTTTGATATAGACCACAAAAAGCAAGGGACCTAGTACTGAGCCCTGTAAGACCCCACAGGAAACAGCCTTCCAGTCACAAGAACACCCATCAACTATTACCCTTTGCTTCCTACGTTAGGGCGCATCTTAAAGGAGAAAAGTGAGCTGGAGAGGCAGAGATGTTTATGGAGGGAATTTCAAGGTTTGAGCCTTAACAACTGCCACCAGTGGGGGAACGATTAAAATTGGGTTGCTCAACAGGCCAGAATTAGAGGAACGCATTTATCTTAGAGGGTTGTGGGACTGTGGGGATTACAGAGATAGGGAGATCGAGACTAAGGAGGGATTTGAAAACAAGGATGGGAATTTTAAAATCAAGGTGCTGCTTAATAGGGAGACAGTGTAGGCCAGCGAGCACAGGAGAGGTGGGTGAATATGACTTGGTGTGAGTAAGAATAAGGGAAGCAGAGTTTTGGACGACCTCAAGTTTACGGAGGATATGGTAGGAGGCCAACGAGGAGGGCATTGGAATAGGCAAGTCGAGAGGTAACAAAGGCATGAGTAAGGGTTTCAGCAGCTGATCAGCTGATACAGGGACGGAGTCGGATGATACTGAGATGGAAATAGGCGGTTTTGGTGATGGTGTGGATGTAGTCGAAGTCATCTCTGGTTCAAATGAGACACCAAGGCTACGAACAGTCTGGTTCAACCTAGGACAGTTGACTAAGAGATGGATGGAGTCAGTGGCTATGGAACAGTTAGTAGTGGGGACTGAAGACCCTTCCATCTTTCCAGTATGTAATTGGAGGAAATTTCTGCTCATCCAGTACTGGATGTCGGAAAAGTAGTCTGCTAACTTGTCAAGAGAGTTGGTGGTAAAGTAGAGGTCAAGATATGCAATATGCTTGAGGACATCCAAAATATTATCACTTGTGTCAATGTTAGAAAGAAGTGACCATAACAAAAATGCTCTGCAACAATCTTTGCACACTTTGATCCAATAGCTGGAGTTTGAAGTATTGATCCCTGGAAACAATTTGACTGTGACATTCTGAAGATTAAGTGTCCTTTGCAGGGTGACAACAAGCACATAGAAGAAAACTTAATGTTTCAGGCTCAATCAAACACCTTGCAACAGTAATATAAATGGCTCCAGTCATCCATACTTTTATTATTTGCAAAGTAGGTCATGGAAGCTCTTTGTGGAACCATTTCTAAAGCAGGATTTATCAATATTCCAATAGCAGGTCTTTTCCTACTGTTTTGATTTTTCCATCTATTTGCAATGAATTTGACAGGTAGAAGTCTTGAGTGCTTGATAGACCACATCAATTTCACCAGAATTGAAGTAACCACAAATATTAGAATCAGACTATCAATTGCAATTTCTCTTTCAGTTCACTTGTGATCATTACTGTTCCTGCATTTTCAGCACTTCCAGTGATAGTACAAAAATTCAAAATTAGTTCCAAAAAAAAAATCCAACCAGCTATTGAAAGTTTTGTATTTGATGTTTCCTACCCACAGAGCAAATACAAGGTGCAGAATTTTCTGTTTGGTTTGGGAACCCAACATTGGGGTCAGTGTGGATCCTAACCCTGCATTGTGTCAGGAGCAGTTACCTGACATCAATTTTGGATGTATTGGCCAATTAATGGCCGGATGGTGCAATCGCCATCCATTTAAGGACAGCGGACAGGTTCTGTAAGCTGGAGGTCCAATAGGAAACCCTCCAGTACTGAAGGAGGGGCAGGCTGCCATTGCAGGTAAGGACAGCATCTTGAGGTGTCCTATCAGCAATTTTAAAATAGTTGAAATAAAAAAACCATTGTGGAGGGGTGAAGCTGTGGCCAGGTAGGCAGGGGTGAGGAAGGACCTCAAAGTGAACCTGGAGTGCTGGCTTCCTGGTTTGCTGCCGGGAGGCTGCCTCCAGGCATATGCTGTGCTCCCGATGCTGCGGCGGGCTGTGGGGGGAGCCACAGGCAGACTGGAAAATACCAGTCGGCCTCTGATCATTGACCTTAATTGGTCCCTTAATTAACTTAAGCTACCCGCTACTTGCAGGTAGGTAGCTATTCCACACCTGATCTGGCCTTCCCAAAAATGGCTCAGGGGTGGGATGGTGCCGAGACACCAGCCGGCGGCCTGAATGTAACTCCTTTATTCAAAAAGAGAGGGAGACAGAAAGCAGGAAACTACAGGCCAGTTAGCTTAACACCTGTCTTCGGGAAAATGTTGGAAGCGATTATTAAAGACGTTATAGCAGGGTATTTAGAAAAATTCAAGGTAATCAGGCAGAGTCAACAAGGTTTTGTGAAAGGGAAATCATGTTTAACCAATTTATTGGAGTTCTTTGAGTGAGTTACATGTGCTGTGGATAAAGAGGAACCAGTGGATGTATTGTACTTAGATTCCTAGAAGGCATTTGATAAGGTGCCACATCAAAGGTGATTGCAGAAAGTAAAAGCTCATGGTGTAGGGGGTAACATATTGGCATGGATAGAAGATTGGCTAGCTAACAGGAAACAGAGAGTAGGGATAAATGGGTCATTTTCTGGTTGGCAAGATGTAACGAGTGGTGTGCCACAGGGATCTGTGCTGGGACCTCAACTTTTTCCAATTTATATAAAGGACTTGGATGAAGGGACTAAAGGTATATTCGCTAAATTTGCTGATGACACAAAGATAGGTAGGAAAGTAACTTGTGAAGAGGACATAAGGGGGCTACAAAGGGATATAGACAGGTTAAGTGAGTGGGCTGTCAAATGGCGTATAATGTGGGAAAGTGTGAAATTGTCCACTTTGGCAGGAAGAATAAAAAAGAAGCATATTATCTAAATGGTGAGATATTGCAGAGCTCTGCGATGCAGAGTGATCTGGGTGTCCTAGTGCATGAATTGCAAAAGGTTAGCATGCAGGTACAACACATAATTAGGAAAGCTAATAGAATATCATTGTTTATCGCGAGGGGAATTGAATACAAAAGTAGAGAGGTTATGCTTCAGCTATACAGGGCATTGGTGAGACCAGACCTGGAGTACAGTGTACAGTACTGGTCTCATTATTTAAGGAAAGATGTAAATGCGTTGGAGGCAGTACAGAGAAGGTTTACTAGGCTAATAACTGGGCGGGCTGTCTTACGAGGAAAGATTCGACATGCTAGGCTTGTATCCGCTAGAATTTAGAAGGGTAAGAGAAATTTTTTCTCTGAGGGTCGTGAGTCTTTGGAATTCTCTTCCTCAAAAGGCAATGGAAGCAGAGTCTTTGAATATTTTTCAGGCAGAGATAGAAAGATTCTTGATGAGCAAGGGGATGAAAGGTTATCGGGGGTAGGTGAAAACGTGGAGTAATCAGTTCAGCCATGAACTTATTAAATGGCTGAGCAGGCTTGAAGGGCAAGTCACCTTCTCCTACTGCTAATTCGTATGTTCATATGAAATTATGCACCCGCTCGTCTCCGTTCCCACCCCCATCGGCCACTGAAAATCCTGCCCAAAGTCTTTTCTAACCTCAGTGCTTCTTGAGCCGAGCAAGGAAACGTTCTCACAGCAATTCCTAAGTGTCCTTGCCTTAGTTTATAATTATTTCCTGGATTTTCCTTCAACATGGAATGGATTTCATCTCTATTCAAGATTGTCGGTTTTGTTTGTATTGGCTGATGTTTGAGAGGTTCTACCAGTTTGCAGTTGCAGTTTCCTCCATCCAAAAATTTAATAATGCTAATCCAATCGCTAACACACTCCATTAATTAAGTTGATCGAGAATTGGACAGACTTTCTTTTGGATTCCTCTCACCCGATTTGTCTGTGTTCATTATGTCCAGACCACTGAGTATCCCCAGATGCAGGAATGGAAAATTCTGCTCGTTTTTTTTCCTAAAGTTTCAACTTCGGAATTGTGTTTTTTGGCTGCTTAGTTACCAGCAGTGTATAGTGGTTCCAGGACAGGTGGAACTTTAGTGAGCAACAATACTGTTTACAGGACGTGAGCAACCTTACAAAATCTGCACGGTCCAATACATCTTTCTGATCACCAAAGTTATTCTGCTTACTTTACTGAACAAAAACAGTTGGTACTGTTTGCATGTTTCTTATCTGGGCAGAGCTCCAAGCTCTTCTTGCTCAGAAAGGAATAGGAATTTTGAACAGCTGTTCATACATGGCAGGATATACCCAGCTGAACACAGATTGCACCTTCCCATAGGGCAAGTTGGCCCATTCAGGAAAAATCAGGCCAGCATCAGGTATGGCCATAGTCCAAGAGGCCCTGGACTGATTACAAGAAGAAGAATGAACCAGGAAGGAAAGTGCACTGCTCGATACAAGTAAATGGTGTTCAGAAGAATCAATTTTAAACTGCTGCAGTTCAGATGGAAAAAGACTTTAAACGTTGTAGTTGGAAGGACCATCTGGTTCATTTCCTCTAGGTGCTTAAGTGTTTGTAAGTATATAAAAGTAGCTGGGAAATGTGTACATCCATGAACATATCCGTAGCTTGGGGCGATATAAAAGCCAGTGGAAGGTGAAAGCTGAAGTGTCATGGCTCACTGCTTAGCACTGGAAGATGGTGCAAAAACTATGGCTCCAATCAGGAAGCCAATCATGACAAGGCAAACATTTAAACATGGTTTAAAGTTCTAAATACATTTTCATGAAAGTAAACACCTCAATGTATATTTACTCAAGGATAAGGCTGCTTTGCAGCCTGATCCTTGAATTTTCCCTTTAATTCATTCACTGCCAAAGGTGCCATTTGGCATCACTGTCAATACAGTTCACTAATTCAGAGAAGATGCCAGAGGGTGCTGTCTTTACAGTGATACAGAGTGAATGCCAGCAGTAGCAAGTGATGTCAGATTGGCAGGCTGTATTAAGTGAGATAATGGGCAGAATTTTACTAGCCCTCCGGCTTGGGAGGTAGTGGCGGGGGGTGGGGGGGGCCTGGAAAATTCTTTCGGGAGAGGCACGACATGACCCCCGATGACGAGAGGCCCTGCTGCATTTTACCAATGGTGGCGAGGCCTCAGTGCAGCCCCCCCCCCCCCTCCGCCAAGCCTTCATTTGCCTAATTAAATTTATGTAACTGCATGTTAATTAACCTACCTGGACTGGACGGCCGTCCAACACCGATATTCCAGCCAGTGGCCGGACGTCCCACGCCTTCCGATACCCGTTTGGGGATTCAAGGAGAGACACAGGTGGGGAGGGGGGAATGTGGGGATTTAGTTTTCAGGTCGGTGGTGGAGGAACGGAGGGAACTTATTCCATTGGCTGAGCGGATGGTGGGAAGGGGTTGAAGGGGAAATATCATAAAATTTGGGGTGAAAGATTGGGACCGGCAAAAATGTTTTTTCGGGCAGGTGAGTGGAGAGGGAAATAAATTTATTGCTGGATGATTGGGGGGGGCGGGTGGGTAGTGGGAGAGGAGCTTTGTGTACTTTAATGTTTTTATTTATATTATAGGTAATGTTCCCTTTAAAAATTTAAATTGCCGGTAAGGGCTTGCAACCCTTTAAAAATGGCGCCAGCACCTGCGCGGTGGCGCCGGACGCCATTGCCGGGTAAGGAGCGGCCGTCCCCTCCATTTAAATGAGCCCCCGCACAAAATATCCTGGGGCCTTAGCGGCGGCTGCTCAAAGCGGGCAGACCGCCGACTTCAAAGTGCTCGACTGCGATTTGCGGCACACTAGTAAAATCCAGCCCGATATGTTTAGCACCTGGTAACACCTACTGGACACCTATTGGACATTCTGTGAATTTTAAGGTGAAGATTATGAATAGAGTTAGAAGAGTTTTAATCAATTTCTATATTTTTAATGTTTTTCTAGTTGCTTGACATCCCAGAGGAGCTAATGGACAACCATGATCTGACTGTAGATTACATCCTTACACCTACTCAAGTGATCGGAACAAACTGCAAACGCTCCAAACCTCAAGGCATTATATGGTCAAAGGTTCATAATGCTTCTTTTTTTCTACGCAATTTTTTGTTTGCTGAAAGGGAAGATTCTTTTGTTTTTGTCAAAAAATACTTCTTTCCCCCATTTGCCTCTTTAAGGTCTCCCTGGACCACATAACATTCTCTGCATATATGACCCTGTTCCAAGCTCGCCACTTTGTAATCAGTCACGAAAAGGTGCAAGAGAACAGAAAGTCTCATGTTCATTCCCCCTCTCCCCACTCACATAACTCTGTTCCTGTCCCTGTCCAGGGGGGGAAGCGCCTGGCCCCCACACTGTGCCTCATGAAAACACAGCTGAGGTCGGGAAATCATAGGAGCAAACATTGCATGTGAATCAGTGACCTGCACCATTGCGATCCCCATTATGCACTTATTAATTCTATGTTGTGCAATGAAAGCCTCCTTATGATGTCTGTAAGCAATATAAACTGGGGGCAGGATTTTGATTTTGGGTCGGGACCCAGACGTCGGGGTCAAATGGGGGTCCCCACCCTGCATTGTGTGGGGAACAGTCACCTGGCAGTGATTTTCCCTGAATTGGCCAATTAGTGGCCAAAGGGCACACTCGTCGTCCAATTGAAGATGGTGGGCGGGCTCTTGAAGCTGGAGGTCCAGTTGGAGGCTGCAGCCTGTCATTTCAGGTAAGGGTGAGAGAGGATGCCTCCATCTTGAGACATCCTCTTATCAACTTTCTAAAACTTTTAAATTAATAAATGGCCACATCTGCCAGGCCTGCCTGGAGCGCTGGGCCCTGGGTCTGTCGCTTGAAGTTTGTCTCCAGATAGCTGGTCTATTCCCCATGCTGCTGGGTCCTGCAGTCGGCCTCTGGTAATTGACCTTAATAAGCCATCAACCCACCTTAATTGACTACCTGTCACCTGTGGGTGGGCAACCCTTACGACCCGAACCCGCCTTTGGGAAAATGGCCCCGATGAGGATGGTACAGGCATGCTGGCTGGCGGTATAAATTTTCATACCCACCCACCTTCAACATTCTGCTCTGATGTCTGTAGGTGAAGTAAACCATTTTGGGCATTCTCTCACAATGTCCTAATTGATATGTGTCCATAGCATAAAGCTGCTTGTTAATTGGCTCCATATTGAGCACAAGGATGGCCGATTACAGAAATGGAAGTGTCTGACTGGTGCTTTTTCTGAGGTTGGAATAAGCACATAGCACAGAATAGTGCAAACTATTATTCATGAACTGGGAGTATCTGATGCTGGCCTCGAATGTGGGAGAACCATTCTGTGTGTTATTTCGGTGAACAAGCACAAGACTTTCTCTGCAGGTTTGACAGGTTAACAACCATGTGTTTTAATGTACCAAACAATTGACTTACTTTATCTGAACATGTAATTTTAAGCAGTTGCATTGACAATTTCTCATAGAGTCATTTTGCAGCATAGAAGGAGGCCATTTGACCCATCAAGCCCATGCTGGCTCTTGACAGAGCAATCCAGTCAGTTCCACTCGATCCCCGTAGCCCTGCAAGTTTACTTCCTCCAAGTAGCCATCGAATTTCCTTTTGAAATTATTGTCTACGCTTCCACCATTCTCATAGTTAACGAGTTCTAGGTCATTACAATTCGCTACGTAAAAAAGTTCTTCCTCACATTCCCCATGCATCTCTTTCCCAAAACCTTCAATCTGTCTCCTCTAGTCCTTGTACCATTACTTAATGAGAACAGTTTTTCTTTGTCTAACTTATATATGTCTGTCATAATCTTGTACACCTCTATTAAATCTCCCCTCAATCTCCTTTGCTCTAAGGAGAACAGTCCCAGCTTTTCCAACCTAGCCTTCTAACTAAAATTCCCCCATCCCTGGAACCATTCTCCTAAATCTCCTCTGCACCCTGTCAAGGACCCCCACATCCTTCCTAAAGTAGGTGACCAGAACTGGACACAATACTCTAGTTGTGGCCACACCAGAGCTTTATATAGGTTCAGCATAACTTCCCTGCTTTTGTACTCAGTACCTCTTTTTAATGAAGCCCAAGATTGCATATCCTTTGCTAACCACTCTCTCAGTATGCTCTGCCACCTTCAAAGATTGATGCATATGCACCACCAGGTCCCCCTGTTCCTGCACACTCTTTAGAACTGTGCCATTTAGTATATATTGCTTCTCCCTATCCCTTCCAAAAGGCATCACCTCACACTTGTCGGTATTAAATTCCATCTGTCTGCCCATTCTGCTAGCCTATCTATGTCCTGTTGCAGGCGGTTCATATCATCCTCACTGTTTGCCACACTCCAGGTTGGGTATCATTGGCAAATTTTGAAATTCTACTCTGTATTCCAAGATCCAAGTCATTTATATAAAGCAAGAAAAAAAGCTGTGGTTCTAGCACTAACCCTGGGGAACACCACTGTCTACCATCCTCCAGTCTGAAGAACAAACATTTACCATAACTCACTGCTTTCTGTCCTTCAGCCAATTTATTATCCAATTGGTCACTGGCCCTCCTATTTCATGAGCCTCAATTTTGTTAACCAGTCTTATATGTGGTACTTTATCAAATGCTTTCTTAAAATCCATATAAACAACATCCACCACATTCCCTTCATCAACATTCTCTGTTACTTCATCAAAAAATTTAATTAGATTAGTCAAGCATGATTTTCCTTTTAAAAATCTGTGCTGGATCTTCTAATTAACTCAAACTTCTCCATGTGCCTGTTGATTTTTTCCCCCTGATTATTGTTTCTAATACCCTTTCTTGGGTAAGGGTGTCACATTTGCCACTTCCAATCCTCTGGCACTTCCCCCATATCCATGGAAGATTGGGAGGTTATGGCAAGCCCTTCCACTATTTCCACCCCCAATTTCTTTCACAACCTGGGCTGCAAGCCATCCTGACCAGGTGACTTAGCTACCGTAAGCAAAGCCAGCCTTTTCAGTACCTCTTCTCAATTTTTCCCCCATCCATTGCCTCCACTCCGCTTCTACCGATATTTTGTCAGATTCCTCTTCCTTAGTAACACAGATACAAAGTACTCGAGTATTTTAATCTTGTCCTGCACCGCAAAGAATCCTCTTTGTCCCTAATAGGCCCCACTCCACCTCTTACTACCCGCTTACTTATTTATATGCTGGTAGAAGATTTTTGGGTACCTTTTTATGTTGATTGCCATTCTATTTTCATGTTCTCTCTTTTTTGCTTTACCTCCCCTCTCAACTTATTGTATATGGTCTGGTTCTCACTTGAAGAATTCACCTGACATGCATCATACACCCTCTTTTTTTTGTTTCATTATAATGTCTATCTCCCTCGTCATCCAAGGAGCTCTGTTTTTGGTTCCCCTACCTTCCGCCCTTTTTGGAGTGTACCTAGCTTGTACCTGAAGCATCTCTTCCTTAAAGATAATCCATTGTTCCTAAAAAGCTTCTCCTGTCAGTCTTTGGTTCCATTTTACCATGACTAGATCCCTTCTCATCATTTTGAAATTAGCCCTCTTTCAATCTAGACATTCTGTCTTACTTTGTTCCTTGCTTTTCTGCATTACTCGTCTAAACCTTATGGTACGATGATCACTGTTACCCAAGTGTTCCCCAACAGACACTTGGCCGACTTCATTCCCCAGCACCAGATTCAGCAATGCATCCTTTCTAGTTGCGCTGAGAACATACTGATTTAAGGAAGTTCCCCTGAACACATTTCAGAAATTCCTTACTCTTTACTTTAACATTAGCCCAATCAATATCAGGGTAATTAAAAAACCCCAATATCACCATTCTCTTGTAAAACTTGAAAAGGGAAGTAATTCGTCATAAGGGTCAATTTTCAATTGTTCTGTCACTCTTTTCACCCCCCCCTACCCCCCCCCCCCACTGACTTTACTCACCTGTGAGATGGGCAATCAGCAGTGGAAAGCCAGGGTGAGGGGGGTGGTGAAGGATAACATTGGCTGCACCATGGCCTCTTATGGCCCTTCTGATGCAATTTTCAGATGTGCTTGTAAATGGGAGTACTGCACACCCACCAGAAAGGGTTGAAAGTCTACAAATCAGAGTCTTAAGCCAGTTACTGGTTGGCACTTTTTAGGTACAAATGGGATGCCGCATACTCCACCTATTCATACCAGGCAGTGAGCAACCTAATCAGTGGTCCTTAAAGAGTTTGCTGGAGGCAGTTCCGAGGTGCTACAGGCATTTTCTGCAACTTTTTTTGCGAATGGGGCAGGGAAGATTTGTAGGGCCGGGAGAATTTGGAATTTATTTTTCGTAGTTCCGCACGAAGTATTGTAGGCTGCTGCTGGCTACCTCCATGTTCTCTTACTGCTGACTTCCAGCTTTACTCACCCACGGAGCGCTGGATTTTTCTCCCTCACCTCAGTGGGAGGAGGTGCTGGCTAGTTGGCAGTTTGCCTAAATTATGCTGATGGAACCTGACGTTGAAAATGGGTTTGGCCTCCTGATGCTGGTTTTTGGCTGCTGCACTGACCTCTTGTCTGTTTTGGGCAGAAATTAAAAATCGCTCCCATCATGTCTTAAACAAAAGCACACCTTGCTCGCATTTAGCATCCTTTAGCCACACCTTCGACTCTTATGTCTTCCCTTTTCTGTTTTACAGGTGGATTCAGAGATGATGGAAAAAATTCCAATCCTTAAAAGCCTTCACTTCAGGGAAAAAAAAGCAGGAAAGGATGTCACGCTGAAGGATGAAAGGTTCACAGAGAAAAAAGAACTGCCGAAGTTCTCGAACAAAAGGATGTCGTTGGGGAAAAGTGGAAACACAACCAAGATTAAAGCTGATCCAATTAAAATGACCAGAAATAGTGAAGCCAGTGAAGAACAAATAGAAACTGGCCGTGAAATGCAGTGTAATGCTCCAAGCAGAGTTACTACAGTTTATATGGGTAACATCCCTCATAGTCTGAGAGTCAGTGAATTGAAGAATATCTTGAGAGATCACAATGCAGTTCCATTACGTCTCAACTGGCAGGGTGCCCAGCACAGGGCTTTTCTTGACTATAAGGGTGAGGTAACTGCAGAAGAAGCTGTAACCTCCCTAGCTGGGCTAAGTATCAGTGGGAGTGTGATTAGAGTTGAACTTGCCAAGAGCCAGAGAGGCTCAAACCACTGAAAAAATGAGTAAACAACCATTAGCCTGATCACACACCAAAAATGTCAGCATCGAACTTCACATCACTAAAAATGTTTTAAAAGTATTGGTCATATCCAGATGTATGAAATACAATGGAGTCAGCTTATTTACAATTTGGCATTGCACTTATTACCATATGTGGATGTGGAAGAACAGTTGAAAAAGGTTGAATTCAAACAGACCACTGTTGATTGGCATCAAAGAGCACACAGGCATTTCATGAATAGTCAATGGAATTAGAAAATTTGTTTTGCTTGAGCATTGAAGAGATCTATTCCGAGATGCTACAGACATTATCTGACAGATACCGAGAGACTCTCTGACAACAGCCAGGATTTTGTGAGGCCGCCTGAGGCGGGATCAAAGGCGGAGGGGGGGAGGCATGGAGTATTGCGATGGGTAGCAAGGGGGCAGAAGGGGCCCGTCACCCAGCGATCGTCCTGGGAGCGGGATAGGCCGACAACAGTCTTCCCACCCAGAGGCCAATTGAGGCCCTTAAGTGGCCTATTAATGGCTGATTAAAGGCCTCCCGGCAGCTGCTGGGATCTTAGCAGTGGTGGTGGGGGGGGGGGGGAGGGCGCCTTGGAAAAAGAGGCAGTCTCCCTGCAGGTTTTGGGTGGGGGGTGTCCCAGCTTCATGGGCAATTATGGCCCACGGATGACCCCCACCGGGAACAACTTTTACCACCCCCTCTCCCCCCCCCCCCCCCCCCCCCCACCAGGATACCCCCCGGGCTGCATAACCACTCCTCCGCTCCCCCACGCTGGGGCCTTCTGGACTGGCCCTGGCGACCCCGCCTCACCTAGCTCTGTTCCGGGTTTCCAGCACAGGGCCTGGGTCTGAGGTCTCTGCAGTATCAGCAGTGGCCAGAGCTCCCAGTGGTGCTGCCGATACTGCTGAGCTGCTGGCCCTCTGATTGCTCGGCAGTTCATAAAGGCGGTATCTCCATCCCTTTAAAGTCTTTAAAGGAACAGGGATCCCACCTCCTAAAACTTTGATTCAAAAAGACTGGAGGATCGCTCTGGGGGGTGTGGGGGGGGGGCATGAAAAGGCAGAGTTCCCCTCCCCCCCCGCCTTTTCGGCCTGGTGCTGGGAGCCCTGCCTCCAGTACAAAATCCAGCCCAGCATTGGGCCTGCATTTTCGGGTCCCGCTCCCCCAACCCCCAAAGTCAGGAATGGAGCCAGTGGGGTCGTGGTGGAGTGGGCGGAGGGGAGCCTGAAATACCAGTGCTGGCCAGCGTGTCAGTCTTGGGACACCATTCCCAGTCCTGGCCATTTTGGGGGCGATGCATTTGGGGCCTGGGAAGGCTGCCCAGCCCCGTGAGACGGGCATGCAATTAGGCTCACTGGGAGCCTTATTAAAGGTAAGTTTAAGAGGAACTGCTTCCAGTTCCCCGACGGGAGGCAGATCAATGCCTGGAGGTAGGCACTCTTCCCTGCTTGTCTGAGTGGGGGTACAGCCAAAGACCACCCTGTAGAGGGATTCCCCCCACACCCACAGTGGTGACCTTGTTACTTTTTCTGTTTTTTTTTATTAGGTTTTAAAAAGTGACTCCGAGGGCATCTTCTTGTTGAGGTGCCCCCTCAGTTACTTACCCTGTACTATAGCCACATGCTTTTCTGAAGCTGGAAGGCCTCTGATTGACCCTCCAGCTTCAAGAGTCTGTCCACTGCCCTTAATTGGGCAGGGAACCTGCCTCCATGCCAATTAAGGGCTCACTCACTTGAAAATCTTAAACAGTTTTCCCCAGAAGTGGGTTTTTGACCCAAAAATGAACCCGGCTCCTGTTTCCTGCCTCCATGGTAAATTCAACCCATGGTCTGTGACTAATATGATCGCCTCTATAATAGAGAAACCATATAAAACACTGCAACAACCTTTGTATATATTCCCCATGCAACTTTATAGAAAGCATTGAGTGACTATTAATCACAGTACTCACAAGGTTGATTGACACATGTGAACCTAAACAATCAGTTTATTTTTTGGTTTTGATAATGGTTGTGTTAAGTGCTCTGTCTTGCAGACTATTAATTTCATTAATTCTATTTTGCCCATGTTTTCTGTAATGTGAATTAAAGGAGCCCAGTAGCTTTACTGTTAGCAGTAGAAACCCTGGTCCATAGAACCTTACTGTAATAATACTTGTTTCACACATTTTAAGTGCCAACAGGTTTTTAACTAACTAAAGTAATGGGCATGGACCATTCAGGAAGAATATTTACTGAGGAAATGGATCTCAGGAGAAATGTTGTGAAGCCTGTTTCACAGGCAAGGCCATGGTAGAGCTCACTGATGTAATCCTGGAAAGGAACAGAGTCTTCGGGGCTCACTCGGGGTTAGAGTCACATAGGTCTGATGCCATTGTGCCAGGCAAGAAATCACACCAAGGGTGTACATTGTGTCCATTATCCCTAGTTGTGGCCAGAGGTCAAACTTAATTGGGAAAAAAGTGTAAAGTGAGTGAATCGGGATACAATAAGGAAATGACCAAAGTAAGGCATATGTCAAGTTGTTTATAATGTAAAAGTTCTGCTGGCATGGCATGGACCAAATATGATGTGACAGATGGAATGAAAATGCAAATGTGTCGACACTGACTTGAAGAATAATGGTCAGGACTGCTGTCCTTTAGGGAAAGAAAATTGCCACTTCTATCTGGCCTGACCTTATATATATATTTGACTCCAGTCCACCCTACATGGTTTGACTCTTTATGCAATGGGGGTAACTAGGGAGAGGCAATAAATGCAGTCTTGTTATCTTTGCCCATATCCTGAAAAATTACAAAATAATGCCCTCTGTCAGATTGTGGATCAGGCAATAAACCAATGGACGAATGTATTGTGCATCAAACAGCTGAAGTATATTTACAAACTTTATCAATCTCATTGTTAAAAATGGCAAAGACATAGTTGTGTTAACCCTCAACATTAACTTAAATCATGATTCCTTTACTTGTGTAGCTAAACCTTACCATGGAATTACTAACTCACTCCTTATATCCACTGCCTTCAGGCTGACTGCTAGATAGGTGCTATACAGCCGATTTGCTTGAAATTCTTTCTCTCTCAGATATACTTGAGCAAATGGATTTGAAAACAATTTCTCATAAATACATTTAGATTGACTGGCAATCAGTTGAATTAAATAGATTTATCCCTTCTTGAGAAACCACTGATCTCTTCCAGTCACTTTGAACAGCTTGTGGTTACAGAAAACTAAAGTTCAGAATTTATAGCACAAAACAAGGCCACTTAGCCTATCATGCTTGTGCCAGCATTAGCTCGTCAGTTGGAGCAATCTCTTCTAATCTCATTCATCAGTCCTCTCCCCCTTCCTTTTCAGATACATATCCAACCTCAATTAAGTGATGTTTAGACTCTGCCTCAATGGTCACTTGTAGCAAAGCATTGCATTTTTCAATAACCCTCTGTGTGTAAGAAATGTTTTCTAGCTCCTTGTTTGTTATTCTTTGGATAATCCTGAATCGATGCCCCTTTTAAATGACTTGCCAGCCAGTGGAAATAGTCTTCCTCTTTTAGCCATCTCAAAACCTTTCAAAATTTTGCAAACATCAATTAGATCCTCTCCTTAACTTTCTCTCTCCTTTTGAAAAAGCTCCAATTCCTGAGCCTTTAAAAAAAAAAGCTAGCCTCCTTTTCAAACAAAGAACAGCACAGGAACAGGCCATTCGGCCCTCCAAGCCTGTGCCGATCTTGATGCCTGCCTAAACTAAAATCTTCTGCACTTCCGGGGACCGTATCCCTCTATTCCCATCCTATTCATGTATTTGTCAAGATGCCTCTTAAACGTCGCTATTGTACCTGCTTCCACCACCTCCCCCGGCAGCAAGTTCCAGGCACTCACCACCCTCTGTGTAAAGAACTTGCCTCGCACATCCCCTCTAAACTTTGCCCCTCGCACCTTAAACCTATGTCCCCTAGTAACTGACTCTTCCACCCTGGGAAAAAGCTTCTGACTATCCACTCTGTCCGTGCCACACATAACTTTGTAAACCTCTATCATGTCACCCCTCCACCTCCGTCGTTCCAGTGAAAACAATCCGAGTTCATCCAACCTCTCCTCATAGCTAATGCCCTCCAGACCAGGCAATATCCTGGTAAACCTCTTCTGTACCCTCTCCAAAGCCTCCACATCCTTCTGGTAGTGTGGCGACCAGAATTGCACGCAATATTCTAAGTGTGGCCTAATTAAGGTTCTGTACAGCTGCAGCATGACTTGCCAATTTTTATACTCTATGCCCCGACTGATGAAGGCAAGCATGCCGTATGCCTTCTTGACTACCTTATCCACCTGCGTTGCCACTTTCAGTGACCTGTGGACCTGTACGCCCAGATCTCTCTGCCTGTCAATACTCCTAAGGGTTCTGCCATTTACTGTATACTTCCCACCTGTATTAGATCTTCCAAAATGCTTTACCTCACATTTGTCCGGATTAAACTCCATCTGCCATTTCTCCACCCAAGTCTCCAACTGATCTATATCCTGCTGTATTCTCTGACAATCCTCATCACTATCTGCAACCCCATCAACCTTTGTGTCATCTGCAAACTTACTAATCAGACCAGTTACATTTTCCTCCAAATCATTTATATATACTGCAAACAGCAAAGGTCTCAGCACTGATCCCTGCGGAACACCACTAGTCACAACTCTCCATTCAGAAAAGCACCCTTCCACTGCTACCCTCTGTCTTCTATGACCGAGCCAGTTCTGTATCCATCTTGCCAGCTCACCTCTGATCCCGTGTGACTTCACCTTTTGTACCAGTCTGCCATGAGGGACCTTGTCAAAGGCTTTACTGAAGTCCATATAGACAACATCCACTGCCCTTCCTTCATCAATCATCTTCGTCACTTCCTCAAAAAACTCAATCAAGTTAGTGAGACATGACCGCCCCTTCACAAAACCATGCTGTCTCTCGCTAATAAGTTCATTTGTTTCCAAATGGGAGTAAATCCTGTCCCGAAGAATCCTCTCTAATAATTTCCCGACCACTGACATAAGGCTCACCGGCCTATAATTTCCTGGATTATCCTTACCACCCTTCTTAAACAAAGGAACAACATTGGCTATTCTCCAGTCCTCTGGGACCTCACCTGTAGCCAATGAGGATACAAAGATTTCTAGCAAGGCCCCAGCAATTTCTTCCCTTGCCTCCCTCAGTATTCTGGGGTAGATCCCCTCAGGCCCTGGGGACTTATCTACCTTAATGCTTTGCAAGACACCTAACACCTCCTCCTTTTTGATAACGACATAACCCAGACTATCTACACTCCCTTCCCTAGACTCATAATCCACCAAGTCTTTCTCTTTGGTGAATACGGATGCAAAGTACTCATTTAGCACCTCGCCCATTTCCTCTGGCTCCACACATAGATTCCCTCCTCTGTCCTTGAGTGGGCCAACCCTTTCCCTGGTTACCCTCTTGCTCTTTATATATGCATAAAAAGCCTTGCGATTCTCCTTAATCCAGTTTGCCAATGACTTTTCATGACCCCTTTTAGCCCTGCTGACTCCTTGCTTAAGTTCCTTCCTACTTTCTTTATATTCCTCAAGGGCTTCGTCTGTTCCCAGCCTTCTAGCCCTTACGAATGCTTCCTTTTTCTTTTTGACTAGGCTCACAATATCCCTCGTTATCCAAGGTTCCCAAAACTTGCCAAACTTATCCTCCTTCCTCACAGGAACATGCCGGTCCTGGATTCGAATCAACTGACATTTGAAAGACTCCCACATGTCAGATGTTGATTTACCCTCAAACAGCCGCCCCCAATCTAAATTCTTCAGTTCCTACCTAATATTGTTATAATTAGCCTTCCCCCAATTTAGCACCTTCACCCAAGGACTACTCTTATCCTTATCCACAAGTACCTTAAAACTTATGGAATTATGGTCACTGTTCCCAAAATGCTCCCCTACTGAGACTTCGACCACCTGGTCGGGCTCATTCCCCAATACCAGGTCCAGTACGGCCCCTTCCCTAGTTGGACTCTCGACATATTGTTTCAAGAAGCTCTCCTGGATGCTCCTTACAAATTCTGCCCCATCCAAGCCCCGAGCACTAAGTGAGTCCCAGTCAATATAGGGGAAGTTAAAATCACCCACCACTACAACCCTGTTATCTTTCCATCTTTCCAAAATCAGTCTACATATCTGCTCCTCTACCTCCTGCTGGCTGTTGGGAGGCCTGCAGTAAACCCCCAACATCGTGATTGCACCCTTCTTATTCCTGAGCTCCACCCATATTGCCTCGCTGCATAACCCCTCCGAGGTGTCCTCCCGCAGTGCAGCTGTGATATTCTCCTTAACCAGTAATGCAACTCCCCCACCCCTTTTACATCCCCCACTATCCCGCCTGAAGCTTCTAAATCCCCGAACATTTAGCTTCCAATCCTGTCCTTCCCTCAACCAAGTCTCTGCAATAGCAACAACATCATAGTTCCAAGTACTAATCCAAGCTCTAAGTTCATCTGGTATCATTGTAGTGCAACATTACTGTACACTTTCCATAGCTCTAATATTCTTTGTGAGCTGTGTGCTGATCTGCAAACAGTAAACAACACTCTGCTCTCCACCTGCAGCTAAAGATCAGTTCTACGAGGAACTCCATAACATCATTAGCAGCATCCCAACACCTAACACCTATTCCTGCTGGGGGACTTTAATGCCAGGGTTGGGGCCGACCATGACTCATGGCCCTCCTGCCTTGGGTGCTATGGCGTTGGAAGGATGAATGAAAATGGGCAGAGACTGCTTGAGTTGTGTACCTATCATAACCTCTGCATCACCAACTTGTTCTTCACCAGGTTTCATGGAGGCACCCAAGATCACGTCGTTGGCACCAGCTGGACCTCATTGTCACAAGGCGAGCCGCCTTAAACAGTGTTCAAATCACACGCAGCTTCCACAGTGTGGACTGCGACACCGACCACTCCCTGGTGCGCAGCAAGGTTAGACTCAGACCTAAGAAGTTGCATCATTCCAAGCAGAAGGACCACCCGCGCATCAACACGAGCAGAATTTCTCACCCACAGCTGTTACAAAAATTTCTAAATTCACTTGTAACAGCCCTTCAAAACACTCCCACAGGGGATGCTGAGACCAAGTGGGCCCACATCAGAGACGCCATCTATGAGTCAGCTTTGACCACCTGCGGCAAAAATGCGAAGAGAAATGCAGACTGGTTTCAATCTCAATGAAGAGATGGAACCTGTCATAGCCACTAAGCGCATTGCACTGTTGAACTACAAGAAAGCCCCCAGCGAGTTAACATCCGCAGCACTTAAAGCAGCCAGAAGCACTGCACAAAGAACAGCCAGGCGCTGAGCAAACGACTACTGGCAACACCTATGCAGTCATATTCAGCTGGCCTCAGTCACTGGAAACATCAGAGGAATGTATGATGGCATTAAGAGGGCTCTTGGGCCAACCATCAAGAAGATCGCCCCCCTCAAATCTAAATCGGGGACATAATCACTGACCAACGCAAACAAATGGACGGCTGGGTTGAGCATTACCAAGAACTGTACTCCAGGGAGAATGTTGTCACTGAGACTGCCCTCAATGCAGCCCAGCCTCTACCAGTCATGGATGAGCTGGATGTACAGCCAACCAAATCGGAACTCAGTGATGCCATTGATTCTCTAGCCAGCGGAAAAGCCCCTGGGAAGGACAGCATTACCCCTGAAATAATCAAGAGTGCCAAGCCTGCTATACTCTCAGCACTACATGAACTGCTATGCCTGTGCTAGGACGAGGGAGCAGTACCACAGGACATGCGCGATGCCAATATTATCACCCTCTATAAAAACAAAGGTGACCGCGGTGACTGCAACAACTACCGTGGAATCTCCCTGCTCAGCATAGTGGGGAAAGTCTTTGCTTGAGTCGCTCTAAACAGGCTCCAGAAGCTGGCCGAGCACGCCTACCCTGAGACACAGTGTGGCTTTCGTGCAGAGAGATTGACCGTTGACATGCTGTTCTCCCTTCGTCAGATACAGGACAAATGCCGTGAACAACAGATGCCCCTCTACATTGCTTTCATTGATCTCACCAAAGCCTTTGACCTCGTCAGCAGACGTGGTCTCTTCAGACTACTAGAAAAGATCGGATGTCCACAAAAGCCACTAAGTATCGTCACCTCATTCCATGACAATATGAAAGGCACAATTCAACATGGTGGCTCCTCATCAGAGCCCTTTCCTATCCTGAGTGGCGTGAAACAGGGCTGTGTTGTCGCACCCACACTTTTTGGGATTTTCTTCTCCCTGCTGCTTTCACATGCGTTCAAGTCCTCTGAAGAAGGAATTTTCCTCCACACAAGATCAGGGGGCAGGTTGTTCAACCTTGCCCATGTAAGAGCGAAGTCCAAAGTACGGAAAGTCCTCATCAGGGAACTCCTCTTTGCTGACGATGCTGCTTTAACATCTCACACTGTAGAGTGCCTGCAGAGTCTCATCGACAGGTTTGCGGCTGCCTGCAATGAATTTGGCCTAACCATCAGCCTCAAGAAAACGAACATCATGGGGCAGGACGTCAGAAATGCTCCATCCATCAATATTGGCGACCACGCTCTGGAAGTGGTTCAAGAGTTCACCTACCTAGGCTCAATTATCACCAGTAACCTGTCTCTAGATGCAGAAATCAACAAGCGCATGGGAAAGGCTTCCACTGCTATGTCCAGACTGGCCAAGAGAGTGTGGGAAAATGGCGCACTGAAACGGAACACAAATGTCCGAGTGTATCAAGCCTGTGTCCTCAGTACCTTGCTCTATGGCAGCGAGGCCTGGACAACGTATGTCAGCCAAGAGCGACGTCTCAATTCATTCCATCTTCGCTGCCTCCGGAGAATACTTGGCATCAGGTGGCAGGACCGTAGCTCCAACACAGAAGTCCTCGAGGCGGCCAACATCCCCAGCTTATACACACTACTGAGTCAGCGGCGCTTGAGATGGCTTGGCCATGTGAGCCGCATGGAAGATGGCAGGATCCCCAAAGACACATTGTACAGCGAGCTCGCCACTGGTATCAGACCCACCGGCCGTCCATGTCTGCGCTTTAAAGACGTCTGCAAACGCGACATGAAATCCTGTGACATTGATCACAAGTCGTGGGAGTCAGTTGCCAGCGTTCGCCAGAGCTGGCGGGCAGCCATAAAGGCGGGGCTAAAGTGTGGCGAGTTGAAGAGACTTAGTAGTTGGCAGGAAAAAAGACAGAAGCGCAAGGGGAGAGCCAACTGTGTAACAGCCCTGACAAGCAAATTTTTCTGCAGCACCTGTGGAAGAGTCTGTCACTCTAGAATTGGCCTTTATAGCCACTCCAGGCGCTGCTGCACACACCACTGACCACCTCCAGGCGCTTACCCATTGTCTCTCGAGATAAGGAGGCCAAAGAGAGTCCTGACAGGCCTGCTAGCTTGTATCCTCTGTAAACTTGAGCTCATCTAAAACTCTTCTGCCTGAATCCTAACTCAGACCAGTTTCCTGTGCTTACTGACCAATATTGACACCTGGTCCGACAATGCCTTGATAGTAAAATTCTCATCCTTTTTTCAAATTCCTTCATGGCCTCGTCCCTCCCAAGTTCTGTAGCCTCTTCCAGCTCTGCAACCCTCCAGATCTCTGTGCTCCTCGAATTCTGGCCCCTCGCGCATCTCTGATTTGTTCCACCATTTTTTCTCCATCATTGGTTGCTGTACCTTCAGATGCCTCGGCTCCACACACCTACTTACACTGAAGGTGTGGACTACACTGGCTTACACACAATGGCACTTTTCTGGATGGCTTTGGGACTGAGAGAATGGGTCTTTAACATACGAACATATGAATTAGGAGCAGGAATAAGCCACTCGGCCCCTCAAACTTGCTCCACCGTTCTACATGGCTGATCAAATTTTACCCTCAACTCCACATTCCCGCCTACCCCCGATAACCTTTCACCCCCTTATTAAGAATCTATCTACCTTTGCCTTAGAGAAATATTCAAAGACTCTGCTTCCACCGCCTTTTGAGTTCCAAAGACGCACGACCCCCTGAGAGAAAAAATTTCTCTTCATCTCTGTCTTAAATGGGCGACCCCTTATTTTTAAACAGTGACCCCTAGTTCTAGATTCTCCCACAAGAGGGAACATCCTTTCCATATCCACCCTATCAAGACCCCTCAGAATCTTATGTTTCAATCAAGTTACCTCTTACTCTTCTAAACTTCAGCGGATACAAGCCTAACCTGTCCAACCTTTCCTCATAAGACAACCCGCCCATTCCAGGTATTAGTCTGGCAAACCTTCTCTGAACTGCTTCCAATGCTTCCTTAAATAAGGAGACCAATACTGTACACTGTACTCAGATGTGGTCTCACCAATGCCTTGTATAACTGAAGCATAACCTCCCTCCAGTTGTATTCAATTTCCCTCGCAATAAATGATAACATTCTATTCGCTTTCCTACTTTCTTGCTGTACCTGCAGGCTAACATTTTTGATTCATGCACTGGGACACCCAGATCCCTCTGCATCTCAGAGCTCTGCAATCTCTCGCATTTAGATAATATGCATCTTTTTTATTCATTCTGCCAAAATGGACAATTTCACATCTTCTCACATTATACTCCATTTGCCAGATCTTTGCCCACTCACTTAACCTACCTATATCCCTTTGTAGCCTCCTTATGTCCTCTTCACAACTTACTTTCCTACCTATCTTGGTGTCATCAGCAAATTTAGCAACCATACCTTCGGTCCCTTCATCCAGGTCATTGATATAAATTGTAAAAAGTTCAGGCCCCAGATTCATTACACAATACTAGATTTAAGTAGTGCTCGAAATCCTTAGCAACTCCCAATCAGCTAGTTGCTGTTGGGAAAGGGGGTTAGGTCAAGTGCTAGAGACCAAAATGGCATGCAACCTCTTTAATGAGCGCTAGCAGACAACTTAAGTGGCAATCAGCCCCTTAACTATTGTCTGGGCAGCTGTTCGTAGCAAGCGCTTCAACTGCTTTACCAAGATGGTGTCTTATGTTAAACGTGGGCTAAACCGGTGTTGCAGCTCGGACCCCATCTTGGCCACTTTGTGTCTCTTTAATGCCTAAATTATCCAGACAAAATCGCTCCTCTACTCCTTTAGGTCCCTAGCTACCCTCTGTCAATGTGGCTAAATTCATTGTAGATCCAAACTGTGTTACAGGGCACTTTAAGGGACTTTAATTTTCATATAGACTGGGGCAACAACATTAGTAAGAGTGGTCTAGTAGATGAGTTTGTAGAATGTTTTTGGGACAGTTTCTTGGGAGCATTGTGGAACTGACTAGGGATAAAGCTACCTTTGATCTAGTGTTGTATAATGAAGCAGGGTTAATTAGTAGTGTGATAGTAAAAGATCCACTGAGAAAAAGTGATCATTATACCATTAAATTTTATGTTAAGTTTCAACGTGACATACTCCAATCACAACAAGAATCTTAAACTTAAAGCAATTACATAGGTATGAGGGGAGAACTGGCTAAGGTAAATTGGGTAAATAGACTGAAAGGTATAGTGGTAAATGAACAGTGGGAAACCTTTAAAGAATCAATGCGGAATATTCAACAAAAATACATTCCATTGAAAAACAAAAACTCAGCAAGAAATACCCATCAGTGTCAGGAAGTTAAGGATAGTATTAGATTAAAAGAAGAGGCTTACATAAAAGAGTAGCAAGTATGAGGATTGGGAGTGTTTTAGTTACCAGCAAAGAGCCACCAAAAAGTTGTTAAAAGAGGAATGAGAGTGAACTAGACAGTAATATAAAAACAGTTTATAAGAGCTTTTATAGGTGCATGAAAAGGAAGAGAGTAGCTAAAGTAAATGTTGGTCCCTTAGATGCAGAGACAGGAGAAATTATCATGGGGAATGAGCAAACGGCAAAGGCATTGAACAAATATTTTGTCTCTGTCTTCACAGTAAAAGACACAAGTTTCAGAAATAGTAACCTAGGGGCTAAAAAGAGTGAGGAAATTAATATCAGCAGAGAAAAAGTATTGGAGAAACTTAAGGGACTAACATGTGACAAATCCCCAGGAGCTGATGGCCTACATCCTAGGGTTCTAAAAGAGATAGCTGCAGAGATAGTGGATACGTTAGCTATGATTTTCCAAAATTCCTTAGGTTTGGGAATGGTCCCATCAGATTGGAAGTTGGCAAATATTACACCACTTTTCAAGGAAGGAGGAAGCGAGGAAACGGTGAACTACAGGACAGTTAGCCTAACATCAGTCATTGGGAAAATGCTGGAATCTATTATTAAGGAAGTCATAACAATGCATTTAGAAAAGCACAGTATGATTAGAACAAGTCAACATGGTTTTACTAAAGGGAAATCCTGTTTGACAAATTTATTAGAGTTTTTTGAGGATGTGACTAGTAGGGTAGATAAAGGGAACCAGTAAATGTAGTATACCTGGATTTCCAAAAGGCATTCGACAGGGAGCCACACAAAAGGTTAATAGGCAAGATCAAGGCTCATGGAGTTGGGGGTATTATATTAGCATTGACAGAGGATTGGTTAACGGACAGGAAGCAAAGAGTGGGCATTAACGGGGCATTTGCATGTTGGCAGGCAGTGATTGGGGAGTGTTGCAAGGATCAGTACTGGGGCCTCAGCTATTTACAATCTATATTAATGATTTAGATGAAGAGATAGAGTAATGTATGTAAGTTTGCTGATTAAAAAAAATAGGTGGGAAGGTAAGCTGTGGAGAGGATACAGAGGCTGCAAAGAAATATAAACAGGTTAAGTGAGTGGGCAACAAGCTGGCAGATGGAGTATAATGTAGGGAAGTGTGAAGTTGTTCACTTTGTTCCTAAGAATAGGAAAGCAGAATATTTTTAAAAGGTGTGAAACTTGTAAGTATTGATATTCAAAGATACTTGGGTGTGCTTGTACAAGGAATGTGCAGAAAGTTAGCATGCAGGTACAGCAAGCAATTAGGAAGGCAAATGGCATATTGTCTTTTATTACAAGGGGATTAGAGTACAAGAATAAAGAGGTCTTTCTACAATTGTACAGTGTTTTGGTACAACCACATCTGGAGTACTGTGTGCAGTTTTGGTCTCCACATTTAAAAAAGGATATCCTTGCATTGGAGGCAGTACAGCAAAGGTTCACTAAATTAATCCCTGGGGTGAGGGGCTTGACCTATGATGAGAGGCTGAGTAAATTGGACCTATATTCTCTGGAGTGATCTCATTGAAACATACAAGACTCTGAAGGGACTTCATGGGGTATTGTTTCTGTGGGTCCGGGAATCTAAAACCTGGGGGCACAGTCTCAGGATAAGGGGCCGATCATTCAGGACTGAGATGAGGAGAAATTACTTCACTCAAAGGGTTGTGAATCTTTGGAATTCTCTACCCCAGAGGGTTGTGGATGCTCCATCATTGAATACATTTAAGGCTGGGATAGACAGATTTTTGGTCTCTCAGAGAATCAAGGGATACGGGGAGCGGGTGGAAAAGTGGAGTGGAAGCCGAAGATCAGCTGGGATTGTATTGAATGACAGAGCAGACTCGATGGGTCATATGGTCTTCTCCTGCTCCTATTTCTTGTGTTCTGTTTTTATTGTGAAGGAAGGAGAGATTAGAGAAGTACAGGTCAGGGAGAGAATTTTAAAGAAAGTGTGAATAAAATGGTAGCGTACCATTTCAATATTCTGTCCATTTATAAGTACAGGTACTGAATATGAATATTTTCAATTAAATAAGAAAAATCTTAACAAGTAAACGGTTATAATGAAATACATTAAAGAGCAAAAATCTGTTTTCTGTACCTTGTATTTAGAGAGAATAGAGAATCAATATTCCTCATTCATGAAATACAATTAGTGAGGTAAGTGCAACAATCTAGATAACTTGTCCATTTAAGAGACTTTTCTTCCTTTAAAACATCAAACTTAATAATTTTTCTCCAATTAGTATTGTCCATACATCACCACTAGAGGGAAGCAAATTACAAAGAAGAGAATGAGATGTTTGCTGTTCTTAAGTCTTCAAGGAATTGTTTCTTTCAAAACATATATTTATTACATTTTGCAATCTGTATTAGCAAAACATTTGAGTGTCTCCATGAAAAATATAATTTATCAGTCTGTTAATTTTGGTAGTGTTTTCAGGAAATGTACAGGTTGGTTGGTTGGTTTGCATCCTTCCCTCTATGAAAGATGATGGTAATGCAGCAATTTAGGTGGGGTGTCTTCTCTTGGTGAACCTTTGCTGATTCCTGTGAAAGTCAACCCTTGAGAGGCAGGTTCTGCCACAGAAGCTGCTGTGAGTTGTTTTTGACGTTGGCGCATGTTGTCAAGCTGCTGTAGCAACTGGTCATCGTGGTAGTGCACACCAGTCCACAGGACATGTCTCCATGTCTCTCTCCAGTTAATGACTCCCAGATGTGATAGTCGGCATCTAGCGTCTTCATGCCACGCTTACAAGCATCCTTGAAGTGGAGCTTTGGGAGCCCCACTGATCATCTGGTCCCGGCTACCTCACCATACAGAAAGTCCTTGAGTATGCAACTGTCTTCCATCCTGTGGATGTGTCCAATCCACGGAAGCCACCTCTGATTAGTGCCAACACACTAGAGATCTCTGCCTTTAAGAGGACTGCCACATTTGTAATTTTGTCCTGCCAAGATATACCCATAGTGTGCTGCAGACAGTAACGGTGGGAATTATTGAGCTTCTTTTCATGGTAGCTGTAAGTCGCCCATGTTTCACAGCCATACAGCAAGATGCTGAGAACGCAGGCCTTATAAACCATGTTTGATCCTAAGGGTCAGCTTGGTGTTATCCCATGTGCGTTTTGCAAGTCGACCAAAGATGGTAACTGCTTTCCCGATGCGTGTATCGAGCTCTGCATCAAGGTACAGATTGTCAGCGTGGACCCAAGGAAGCAGAATTTGCTAACCACTTTCAGTGGGGTGTTATTTAGTGTGATCAAGGACGCAGATGCAACACCTTGTCCCATGATCATTGTTTTCTTGATGCTTATAGTCAAGGAGAACAAGTTACAGGCATGGGAGAGAGATTGCATGAGTTTTTGTAGCGGAGTTTCTGTGTGAGCGACTAGTGCAACATCATCAGCGTAAAGGAGTTCTCTGATTCAGGATGTGACGTGTTTTTGTCTTCGCTTTCAGCCTTGTTAGATTGTAGACTTTGCCGTCTGACCTAGTGTGCAAGTAGACACCTTCCATATCTGCAGGGAAGGTGAAGGTCAGGAGCATGGAGAAACAGGTGCCAAACAGAGTGGGGGCTAGGACACAACCCTGTTTCGTTCCATTCTTCACTCCAAAACAGTCATAAGTAGAGCCATCAAACTGTACAGTGCAGTGCACGTTGTCATGGAAGGAACGGATGAGACTGAGGAGCTTCAATCGTTGGCCAATTTTTCCCAAAACATTGTACAGCTATGCCCTACTGACAGTGTTGAATGCCTTAGTGAGATCTATGAAAGTAAGGTAAAAGGGTATACTCTGTTCCCTACACTTCTCTTGTAGCTGGCGAATGGAGAAGATCATATCTAAAGTAGATCTGCCAGCACAGAAACCCCACTGCTTCTGGGTACGTGCTGTCTGCAAGTAAATGGAATCTTCTAAGTATGATCCTAGCAAAGGCCTTCCCTGTGACACTAAGGAGTGGGATGCCCCTGCAGTTGTTGCAATCTCTTCTTTTGCTTTCATTTTTGTATAGTGTGATGCTTTTGGCATCATGCATCTGCTGTGGAACACAGCCTACTTTCCAACAGAGAAGAAGGTAGTCATAAAGGTGTGACAATAGATGGGACTTTCTGTGCTTGAGCAGTTTGGCTGGGATTCCATCCTTGCCCAGTGCCCTTCTGTTCGCTAGGCGGTCTATGGCCTTTCCGAACTCCAATGATGAGTGTTCTTTATCTAACTCATCCATGATGAGATGTTGCGGGAGAGCATTCCAGGCACTATGTTAAAATTATTACAGCAACATTGGATGGTAAAGGCACTGGACACAAGATGCATCATACAGAAGAGAAGAGGAATTATCCATTATCTTTGAGAGAACATTCGTTGTATAGAATCAAATTCAATAACATTCATAAATCCAATTAGAGCCTAATTTAAGCTGCAGGATCCAAAACTTCCTCAAAGCCTCTGGTCAGTGAGTACTGATATAGGTAACCAATTCCCTTCTTGGCCTTGTTAATTCTATCAGAGACCATATTATCACCCTGCCATTAAACCCTTTCCTACTCAAGTGCAATGAGCTACATTTAAGCCTGGAATTTCCACAGGGGTTTCCTGATCTATTGTAACTTTGGCCGATGCCCCAGTGAAACAGCTTAAAAATAGTAGAGCTTAAGCTTAATGCTAAAAACTGCACTGATACTGTTTCCCCAGGGTCTCTACTGAAGTCATGGCAGTAAATGGTGAGAACCACATGGAAATTCTCCACACTTCTGTTTAATGAGAAAGAAAAATTGAATACTGACAAATGAAAAGTGTTGCATATAAGAAATAATGTCCTAAAAGATAAGATGGTCCCAATTGACAAGAACTCTATAGATTGCCCAGTGATTTTTGTTGGGAAACTCATAAGCATGATGATGGGTTTTCATGCACATATATCCAGCTGACCAAAAAATAAAAATGATCAACTTAGGGGTACAATGAAAAGAATAGATTTAGTATAGGGGGTGTTTAAATGTGAAATTGGAGTAACAATCAGTTCAGACTTTATAATACACTGGTCAAACCATCTTTGGAGCACTACATGTGAGTCTGGTCATTACAAAAGTGACATGCATGCATCGGAGAGGTCGAGAGAATTATTCAAAATATAAAGGGGATGTGCTCAAAGGCAAGATTACAGGAGCTTAAATTTTACAGTTCAGAAAGAAGGATAAGGACATTGAGGCATGTAAAATATTACATGACATCGATAGGATGTATTAATTTGCCAAACATGTCATTAGAACAAGAGGACATGAATTTAACTGTGTGAAATGTAAAACAAAAAGAGAAAAGAATCTTTAAGTGTGGGACATGTTTGGAATGATCAATCAGGTAAGATGGTGGGGTCAATCAAATACATTAGTGGAGTTCATGATGCAGTTGGATTCTAGGCTGGATGAGTTAAAGCACTAGAAGGACAAGCTCAGAGTGGCTTATGTTTCTCCTTGCCTTACACTCAAGTTAATGCCACTTTCAGTACAGAACAGCTTAATGATAACTGCTTGTGATGACCCCTGAATCTTTGGTTGATGAGCTGAGAAGCAACGTGCTCTCTATTTAGTCATTGCCCAGGATTCCTCGTGCAGTTTCAAAAATCTGATCCCTTTTTGTGTGCTCTACACAGTCTCTTTGCCGTTAATATTGCTTGGCAGTCAGTTGGCTTTCAGATTTTTCCTGACTCTAATCTAATTCCGGACTGTCTCTCATTTAACTGTCAGACTACAGTATTTCCAGTTGCTAACAGGCAGTCCAGTCTGAAAGGAAGAGGTTTGCAGAATATTGTTCATGAACCTTAATATTTCAGTCAATGTCATTTTTTTTATAATGAGAGTGAAAGGGTTACTATTTAAACTAATGCGTTTGGAAACACTTTAGGCACTTTTGCATTGCTTGGATACAAGCAACGTATTATGTTGCTCCAGCAAGTCATTGCTGAATTTAGAACTGTCTGTCAAAAGAAATATTAAATACTGAAATCTACTAATTTGTAAACGAATACAAAGTGTAACTGCTGGTTTGCTGCTTTGCACATTGCCTGGTTCGAGAGCAACTGGTATAGCCTCAGCAGTTTAGTCTTTTAGCATGAGTAGAATTATAAGGGATAACAAGAAACTGAACATTGAAAAGCTGGAATAAAAACAGAAAATATTAGGAAAGGGCAGCAGCCCTCTCAGCATCTGAAAAATCAAGTTAAAGATCTGGGTGAGACTGTAATTGGGAAGACTAATTCCAATCAAAACACTAAGCCTATTGTTATGATCAGGTGAGGAGGGGTTGAAGCGTGCCCTTCTTTTCCCTCGGCTTGTTTAACCACAACATATTCCTTTTTTAAGTGGATATGCTTGCCAGCTCAGTGAGCATTTACTTGTTTATGTGCCATGATCATAAAAAGAGCCAATTGTACAGGTTTTTTAGAGCCTAACAAAGAAAGAGGTTAGCTTAAACCGATCTAAGTAAATTAATAAAATGCACGCCAACTTTCACGCACACACGCACACACACACAAATAGGTTACAGAGTGGGGAAGGATAGATTGGTCAAATTAGAGTCCAGAGAAATAAAAGGGGTATGCAGCCTGTGGAGGTTGGTTACTCAGCTGGCTTCAGGCTGAACTCAGTGGTCACACAACTTTCCTTTGGTGGACCTGAGGCTTCAGGTTTGAAGATGTGGACACTGATTCAGTGGTTTTTTGGCTTCTGGTTGAAAGATGTGGATGCGGATTCGGTGGTTCTCCAGGAGGCAGCAATGCAGCTGATTTCTTTCAAGGGAGTCTCTGTTCTTTCCAGAAACTTTACTCTCAGTAGCTTTAGTAATTAAGCACAGTGAGCATCAATTGGTGACCAGACTAATACAATCAAAAACAGATCAATTAACCACTGAACAGTCTGCAGAAGGGAATAGGTGCTCATGGTCATCAGGCATAGTTCAAAGCTTGCAAGGTTTGAGTGGTTTGTCTCCACCAGTTTAATATTCAGATTCCCAGATGGTGGATTTAAGAAATCGACCTAGCATGTTTTCATGACACTATTGTAACTGCTTCTGGCTGGGACAGAAATCACCTTGTACAAAATGTATGTACTGTATGGCATTAATCAGATTTTCTTTTCCCCAATTGAACAGTTTTTTAAAAACTTCTTTTAACCTCTCAAGAAAGCACATAGCGTTCAGGTGGGCTGGGGAGAGTGTATGCTGTGATTTACAAGGCATCTGCTTGTGTTGTAAAGGAAGCTGCAACATCGGCCATCAGACGCTGTATCATGGTTGTGTCCACAAGTGTGCAGAGTTGGCCACCACTTCCATTTTGGAAAGGATAGGCTGCAAGCTCTGCGTAAAGTCTTGTACCAAGTTAATGTTGCTCTCCTCCATGCTTCATGAGATTGACCAGAGGGTTTTTGGCAGGCTTTCCAATGCTCCATGCATTTTGTTGTGCATACCGATCAATGTTCTTCTGTTGGCTGCCTCATCAAAATGCTCATCAGAGTGCTCTGCAGCAGAAATCATGTATGACCTTGCTGTCTGGGGAGCTGGCGCCTGCATTATCTTTTTCCCCTGTGCTGCCTGCAAGCCACTCATGCCAGGTAGCTAACCATGTGCAGATCTCACCTCTATGCTATCCTCTTAAATTATATACAGTGTGTCTCTGGTGGATCTGACTGAAATCGCGTGACGGTACGTCATCATGACAATTTTCTTGCTGTTCCTCCACAGCCAGGCCAGGTTGCACTTCTTGGGTATCTGAAAGGAGAAAAGCACAAGGGTAAGATTGTTGTGCAGGGTGTGGGGGAAAGTCAGAGGTGTATGCTTACACCATCTGCCGCTTGTAATTTGGAAGAGAGTGTGGGATGAGGGGGAGGATTAGCTATGAGGATATCAATTTTTGATGGTTTCAGCCCTGCCGCTGGCTACAGCCTCTGCAATGTCCATCCCAATAGTGGCCAGCACCATCTCCTCCATGGGGTTTAGGTCATACCTGTCTCGTTCTGGTTAGTTTGCCGGTTGTATGCCAACTTGTCCTGCAAGAGAGGGGAAAGTGTGTCAGTGAGTGTGATGCAATCGGTTTGGGTATTTTGGCTGTCATGGTTGAATAGCTGTCAAGCTGTGAGAATTGGGTGTGAGTCTTGCAGCAGTGCTAAATGTGTGAGGGTGCAAAGGTGCATGTAAATGTCAGGTATGAGTTTTGATTGATAGATATTGTTGGGAGGTGTGTGATGTGGGTGTGGTGAATTTAGCAGTGTCGGAGGCTAGGAGTGCAGTTGGTAGGATGTGGCATTCACTGACCTTGACCCAATCGTGTGAGGCCATTGAACTTCTTGTGGCATTACATCCTGATCCTTGGGTTTTGACTCCTGGCAATACCTCCATGGCTATCTGCTCTCACTGCCTTCTGAGCATGAGTCTGGAATGCCTCCTGGCTCCCTGTGGATATAGAATATTTCTCCTTTCCACCTCCCCCACCAAGGTCTCTAGCGCAGTGATCGAAAACTTTGGAGCCCATGGTCTTCCATGTTGTTCCATTCTTTAATGTTTCCCAGGTCAGATACATTTCCTTCACCACTGCCAGCACAATGCAACACTCCCCTTTTAAGAGGCACAGGTTAGCTTTAAGCAGTGTGGGCTAACTTTATGTGGTGCTAGCCACTCACAATATTGGCACCCTGCTGATGCATCCATTCAATCAACAGCATGGTTAGTGCTGGCCAGACGCTGAAATCATTGAAATGAGCAGGCTGCACAAAGTTGAAGTGCTATCTGCATTGCAATGAATGAACAAGGGTAAAAAGGATATCACGATCTCTGTGCCCATTTTCAGGTGATATCAAAATTAACCTCAAAGGGTTTACTGGTTTTATTACTCCAGTTTTGGCACCGCCAGTTGTCCTTTTTGGTGTCTAGCATAAGGGATGGCCCTTAACTATAGCTTTAATAGAAAGCATTAAGTTAAACTGACTTTCCTTAGATATTCATTTTAAAATCCAAACATTTGCACAAGTGCAAGGCATGCGACGCTCTATCAGTAACTTCACTTGTGAGATTCATTTATCTTGGATACTTGACAAGCTTTGAGTACAGCCATACAGGGTATGCATGCAGTGGTTCTGTATGTGTACAGTTTGATTAGTGTGGGGCCAGTGGAAGTGGTTTGCAAGTCTTATTCCATTGATTTAATGTGTGAACTTGTCATTCTCTGCCACCAGTTCCTTTCTGTAGGGAATAATTGCCATTATTTTCATGAACCAGGTCTGTAGTGAAACCAGTTTAAAATCTTCACTGACTTTTTTTTCTTGCTTCCCAAGGGTACTTCTAAAATACAATCAATAAGCAAATTCCTGGACTGAGCAATTAAAGTTTCTCATATTCCAAATTTTTCATATACTTGTCAATGTTTTTTTTTATTAGATTCTATGTACTTCTGTGTGAGCACAACAGTCGAGCCATTAAAATTTTGAACAAACTAGAATAAGATTTCCTATGCTTTAATGAAACTTATCCAAATGGTTATGCTGAAAATACATCAGTAAAAATATGAAACTGAAGATTCTGAAGCTAGTATTAATCTGAATCCTGTCGGTTTTGGATGAATATGTAAGTTAGAAAAAGTGCACACAAGGTTTGGAAATCTGAAACAAGATTAGTAACTGGGAACGCAGGAACAAGAATTAGAGCTGGGAGCCACAAGCTGGGAGGCAATGGAGTGATTGAGGCTGGGGCTGCATGGGAGCAAGAAAACTGACTCAGGGATGTCGAGAAGGAGCAGGGAGTTGATAGAGAAGAAAAGCACTCTTATGAGTAACAATAAAACTTTGAAAGAAAATTTTAAAAAATGATAGTCGCCTCACATATTAAATTGCAAGCGGGGTGGATGTCATGGCTCATCTGCCTTCCTAAGCCTACACCAGTCACTTTTCTGTTATATTCTTCATCTTCCTAGTGGCTAAGAAAGGAGAGAGTGGAAGAAAATTTTTTTACTAATCCCTTTATTTTAAGTTATTAAAATTAAATAAAACTACAATCAATTTATAAATTGAATATGCTGGAGCCAAGAGATCGGGGACTGAATTCCAGGAGGGGATCAAGGTTGGACTCATGCCTGCATCATAAGAAAAATGGAGCAGGGCCGGATACCAAGCAGGGAGGGTAGTGTGCCAGTCCAGGTCACAGTAGCAGTCCCATGCCACACACCCAAGGGATAGAACAAACCGGCACCTGACATGTAGTGTATGGCCTTCAAAAACCATACATTCACTAACACAGGGAAGTGTACCAGACATGTGACTTGCATGGACAAATCAAATGTCTGAAAACTGATGGATGTACAAATGACAATAATGTTTTATTTCTACAGGCAGGAGTTTTCCCTAACTTAGTTGAAATGAATAAATAGAGCTACTATAGCTAGATGGTGTCTCATTAACTGTCTTTACCTGTAAGAGGAAAGATATGAATAGCATAGGCTGTACCTTTTGTTAATGGTTTTTAAGTATGTTTTAAATAAATTGTTATTTTTTTCTATGTGATTTTCAGTAAGCAAAATTATATGATTCTCTCCGTGCCGTTGTTAAATAATTTAAAAGTATTATCTGGATTTTCAGGGGGAAAGTTCTGTAAAATCTTATTGTAGATTTTGTTCAGGTATTTTCTAAACAACCAGATATTTATAAATTGCCCCTAGTATAGGTAGGTGGTAGGGAAATATAGGGACAGGTGGGGATGTGGTAGGAATATGGGATTAGTGTAGGATTAGTATAAATGGGTGGTTGATGGTCGGCACAGACTCGGTGGGCCGAAGGGCCTGTTTCAGTGCTGTATCTCTAAACTAAACTAAACTTATCTTTCACATGTTTATCTTTTTGAGGTTAATTTACAGAGTAGGCTGTGAAATGTTACTGTATAGTGTGAAATTAATATTATGAATTTTACTCTGTTAAAATTCCAGCTACATTCTGCAGAGTTTAATATGATGCCAAGTAGTGTTATTTTTGGAGAAATTCAGAATTTGAGGTTATCCATTTATTATATCACACATTTCAGTAATACATTTGCACTTACATTAAAAACAGCCCCAAAAAACTTGTAAAGCTTTCAGACTTTGTAGTTGTACATTTCTATTCTGTTTTCTGGGTGCTGTTTAATGCTGGATATATGTAGCATGCACAAAGAGAAAGACTACCATCTTTGGTGCAGACCCTTTGTCAGAACTAGAAACTGAGCAAAAAAGTAAAAAGGAAGGATAACAGGTAAAAGTTAAGAATAGTATCTGTTAACTACTAACACAAGAGAACAGTTAGTGAGTTTAATGGCCTGTGAATGATTTTTTGCAAAGGCTTTAAAGTGGTGGATAAGTGTTGGATGACATATAAAGTTCATCTCAGTTAGGCAGCCAAAAGGCATTTGAAAGCCAAATGGATAGTAAAGCAGTTGAGTCAAGTAGTGATATATAATAACTGTATTGCCAATGCATGCTGAAGCAATTTTTAATCTACCCTTGGCAACTTCAGTTACTGTTTTGAC